>NC_059448.1:68253503-68446003 GCF_905237065.1 Salmo salar | reverse complement strand
GAGGATTTAACCAATGATAATGGTACTGTGAATATTGTCCGCTGCCTTCCGAGCCGATCCTAAATAAAAACCTTAAATCCATGTAAATAACATTATTACTGGTGTTGATATCTGCAGCTTCAAGGTTGATCGGAGCAATGCATTCTGGACAACTCATTGTCACGTCCTGACCAGTATAAGGGGTTATTTGTTATTGTTGTTTGGTCAGGACGTGGCAGGAGGTGTTTGTTTAGAGTGTTTTCGGGGTTTGTTGGGTTATGTTCTTGTTAGTCTATTTCTATGTTAGTTCTAGTATGTCTATTTCTATGTGGTGTTTTGTTGGGTTGACCTTCAATTGGAAGCAGCTGCTCCTAGTTGCTTCTAATTGAAGGTCCTATTTAAGAGGGGTGTTTTTCTGTGGGGTTTTGGTGGGTAGTTGTTCCTTGTATAGCTGTATAGCCTTACAGGACTGTTTATCGTCGTTGGTTTTGTATACTTTTGTTTTGTTTTTCCTTCTTTCTGACTAATAAAAAGAAGATGAGTATACACATTCCCGCTGCGTTTTGGTCTGATCCTTATGACAACCGTGACTTATTGATGGTTACTGTCATCCATCCAGCAGGTAAAACACAGATGACTTATTGATGGTTACTGTCATCCATCCAGCAGGTAAAACACAGATGACTTATTGATGGTTACTGTCATCCATCCAGCAGGTAAAACACAGATGACTTATTGATGGTTACTGTCATCCATCCAGCAGGTAAAACACAGATGACTTATTGATGGTTACTGTCATCCATCCAGCAGGTAAAACACAGATGACTTATTGATGGTTACTGTCGTCCATCCAGCAGGTAAAACACAGATGACTTATTGATGGTTACTGTCATCCATCCAGCAGGTAAAACACAGATGACTTATTGATGGTTACTGTCGTCCATCCAGCAGGTAAAACACAGATGACTTATTGATGGTTACTGTCTCCATCCAGCAGGTAAAACACAGATGACTTATTGATGGTTACTGTCATCCATCCAGCAGGTAAAACACATATGACTTATTGATGGTTACTGTCATCCATCCAGCAGGTGAAACACAGATGACTTATTGATGGTTACTGTCATCCATCCAGCAGGTAAAACACAGATGACTTATTGATGGTTACTGTCGTCCATCCAGCAGGTAAAACACAGATGACTTATTGATGGTTACTGTCATCCATCCAGCAGGTAAAACACAGATGACTTATTGATGGTTACTGTCGTCCATCCAGCAGGTAAAACACAGATGACTTATTGATGGTTACTGTCATCCATCCAGCAGGTAAAACACAGATGACTTATTGATGGTTACTGTCGTCCATCCAGCAGGTAAAACACAGATGACTTATTGATGGTTACTGTCATCCATCCAGCAGGTAAAACACAGATGACTTATTGATGGTTACTGTCGTCCATCCAGCAGGTAAAACACAGATGACTTATTGATGGTTACTGTCGTCCATCCAGCAGGTAAAACACAGATGACTTATTGATGGTTACTGTCATCCATCCAGCAGGTAAAACACAGATGACTTATTGATGGTTACTGTCGTCCATCCAGCAGGTAAAACACAGATGACTTATTGATGGTTACTGTCGTCCATCCAGCAGGTAAAACACAGATGACTTATTGATGGTTACTGTCGTCCATCCAGCAGGTAAAACACAGATGACTTATTGATGGTTACTGTCATCCATCCAGCAGGTAAAACACAGATGACTTATTGATGGTTACTGTCATCCATCCAGCAGGTAAAACACAGATGACTTATTGATGGTTACTGTCATCCATCCAGCAGGTAAAACACAGATGACTTATTGATGGTTACTGTCATCCATCCAGCAGGTAAAACACATCTTGACTTTTAAAAACTGATCGTCCTAAAATCCTTGACATTCTTGTTCCCGTTCAGTGAGAAAGACAGACAGGCATGTGACCCTGCCTACCAGAAAATAATCGCTTTCCCTAAATGTCAAGTTTAAATTAAAAACAGTTCCCATATTTAACCATTCTCTGTGTTTATGACAGGGATGTTTTATCTTGCCTCTGACTCCAGGGCATCTCCTCTCTTCATGTCGTTTAGAAGGACGGTTACTGCCCGCCCGAATGACCCCACACACACACACACACACACACACACACACTTCATCCAACAGTTTTAATCAGAAGACACAGAACAGTGTCTGTCTGTCTGTCTGTCTGTCTGTCTGTCTGTCTGTCTGTCTGTCTGTGTGTGTGTGTCCTCTCACTCCTTTTCAGACAGTGGAACATCATATTAATAATAGTCTATCAGTAGGATAATCTGTGTCCTAAACTGCACTCTGTAGTGCACTATGGGCTCTGGTCTAAAGTAGTGCACTAAATAGGAAAAAGGGTGCCATTTGGGACGTAGCCTAGGAGGACCTCTGTAGTGTCTCCTGTCTGATGATCTGCCTCACAGAATCCCTGTGATCAACCAGACAAAGGGAATATTCCATTTCTCCTTTTATCTCTTAGTACTCGTTATCCACACTTCCTCACTCTGTCCCTGCCTCGTTATCCACACTTCCTCACTCTGTCCCTCCCTCGTTATCCACACTTCCTCACTCTGTCCCTCCCTAGTTATCCACACTTCCTCACTCTGTCCCTCCCTAGTTATCCACACTTCCTCACTCTGTCCCTGCCTCGTTATCCACACTTCCTCACTCTGTCCCTCCCTCGTTATCCACACTTCCTCACTCTGTCCCTGCCTCGTTATCCACACTTCCTCACTCTGTCCCTCCCTAGTTATCCACACTTTCTCACTCTGTCCCTCCCTCGTTATCCACACTTTCTCACTCTGTCCCTCCCTCGTTATCCACACTTCCTCACTCTGTCCCTCCCCTCGTTATCCACACTTCCTCACTCTGTCCCTCCCTCGTTATCCACACTTCCTCACTCTGTCCCTCCCTCGTTATCCACACTTTCTCACTCTGTCCCTCCCTCGTTATCCACACTTTCTCACTCTGTCCCTCCCTCGTTATCCACACTTCCTCACTCTGTCCCTCCCTCGTTATCCACACTTTCTCACTCTGTCCCTCCCTCGTTATCCACACTTCCTCACTCTGTCCCTCCCTAGTTATCCACACTTTCTCACTCTGTCCCTCCCTCGTTATCCACACTTCCTCACTCTGTCCCTCCCTCGTTATCCACACTTTCTCACTCTGTCCCTCCCTCGTTATCCACACTTCCTCACTCTGTCCCTCCCTCGTTATCCACACTTCCTCACTCTGTCCCTCCCTCATTCACCTCACCACTACGTTTACTATCATGTTCATCAGCTCTCTGGTTCTTCACAGAGCCTGAGGAGAGCAGTGTAGTTACTGTGATGGTCTGGGAAGAAAAGTTCTGAGTTGGTTCAAGCAGGCGATATGATTGGTTTAGTCCCACATGGAACCTTATTGCTGTATGCAGTGCCATAAGGCTCCGGTCTGAAGAAATGCACTACGTTTGGATACAACAATTGGACTCATTTCTCTGCTGTTTGTATGACTTCACCTTCTTCACCACTACAATATCACTGTTACCTTCACAGTTTGGTACAGAGAGACAGGAGGTATGTCCAGAATGGATTAACAAGCATTTACCTTCACAGGTTGGTACAGAGAGAAACAGGAGGTATGTCCTGAATGGATTAACAAGCATTTACCTTCACAGGTTGGTACAGAGAGAAACAGGAGGTATGTCCAGAATGTATACTTTGTAGTGTACTCTGGGCCTTGGTCAAAGTTAGTGCACTACATAGGGCACTACATAGGGCATTGCATAGGGAGCATGTTCATAATCTTTCTGTTTACTATCACCACTATGTTTAGTTAGTGGACTACATAGGACACTACATAGGGCACTACATAGGGAGTTCAGAAGCATTTGAGTTTTCACCTTAAGGTTGTACATCTCAGCTCTTTAGAGAAATCAGGAAATGGTTCTCTCACCCTCTGAAAGCATCTCCTCTTTTCCCAGCTTCCCTTACCCAGGCCCTCCTCCCTTTCCTCCCCTCCTTCCCCATCCTCTCTCACCTTCCCAGCTTCCCTTACCCAGGCCCTCCTCCCTTTCCTCCCCTCCTTCCCCATCCTCTCTCACCTTCCCAGCTTCCCTTACCCAGGCCCTCCTCCATTTCCTCCCCTCCTTCCCCATCCTCTCTCACCTTCCCAGCTTCCCTTACCCAGGCCCTCCTCCCCTTTCCTCCCCTCCTTCCCCATCCTCTCTCACCTTCCCAGCTTCCCTTACCCAGGCCCTCCTCCTTCCTCTCCTCCCCTCCTTCCCCATCCTCTCTCACCTTCCCAGCTTCCCTTACCCAGGCCCTCCTCCCTTTCTCCTCCTCCCCTCCTTCCCCATCCTCTCTCACCTTCCCAGCTTCCCTTACCCAGGCCCTCCTCCCTTTCCTCCTCTCCCTCCTTCCCCATCCTCTCTCACCTTCCCAGCTTCCCTTACCCAGGCCCTCCTCCCTTTCCTCCCCTCCTTCCCCATCCTCTCTCACCTTCCCAGCTTCCCTTACCCAGGCCCTCCTCCCTTTCCTCCCCTCCTTCCCCATCCTCTCTCACCTTCCCAGCTTCCCTTACCCAGGCCCTCCTCCCTTTCCTCCCCTCCTTCCCCATCCTCTCTCACCTTCCCAGCTTCCCTTACCCAGGCCCTCCTCCATTTCCTCCCCTCCTTCCCCATCCTCTCTCACCTTCCCAGCTTCCCTTACCCAGGCCCTCCTCCCTTTCCTCCCCTCCTTCCCCATCCTCTCTCACCTTCCCAGCTTCCCTTACCCAGGCCCTCCTCCCTTTCCTCCCCTCCTTCCCCATCCTCTCTCACCTTCCCAGCTTCCCTTACCCAGGCCCTCCTCTCTTTCCTTCTCCCTCCTTCCCCATCCTCTCTCACCTTCCCAGCTTCCCTTACCCAGGCCCTCCTCCCTTTCCTCTCCTCCCCTCCTTCCCCATCCTCTCTCACCTTCCCAGCTTCCCTTACCCAGGCCCTCCTCTCTTTCCTCTCCTCCCTCCTTCCCCATCCTCTCTCACCTTCCCAGCTTCCCTTACCCAGGCCCTCCTCCCTTTCCTCCCTCCTTCCCCATCCTCTCTCACCTTCCCAGCTTCCCTTACCCAGGCCCTCCTCCCTTTCCTCCCTCCTTCCCCATCCTCTCTCACCTTCCCAGCTTCCCTTACCCAGGCCCTCCTCCCCCCCTTTCCTCCCTCCTTCCCCATCCTCTCTCACCTTCCCAGCTTCCCTTACCCAGGCCCTCCTCCCTTTCCTCCCCTCCTTCCCCATCCTCTCTCACCTTCCCAGCTTCCCTTACCCAGGCCCTCCTCCCTTTCCTCCCCTCCTTCCCCATCCTCTCTCACCTTCCCAGCTTCCCTTACCCAGGCCCTCCTCTCTTTCCTCCCTCCCCTCCTTCCCCATCCTCTCTCACCTTCCCAGCTTCCCTTACCCAGGCCCTCCTCTCTTTACTCTCCTTCCCTCCTTCCCCATCCTCTCTCACCTTCCCAGCTTCCCTTACCCAGGCCCTCCTCCCTTTCCTCTCCTTCCCCATCCTCTCACCTTCTGGCAGTGAGTCCTGTGCGGTGCCTTGGCCATCGTAGACTCTGTAACAGCAATGTGTCCCTGACTGTATGAAATGAAATGGGACTGGCCATGTAATTGGCCCTGTGGGGACTGTTCCCCTCCAATAACACGGTTCCTGATTGGCTTTCAGATTAAATATCTCTGGCAGATAAGGTGTGCATCCCAAATGGAACCCTACTCCCTATATAGTACACTACATTTGACCAGGGCCCATAGGTTGCCATTTGGGATGCAGCTAAGGTAGAATAAACAAGGGAAGGATTCTATTCCTGGCTCTCTCTCTCGCGTCTCGTCTTGGTTGGCTCGACACGACGCCTCAACCCTAGGAACCCTAGGGAGAGGACAGATGGGACTCTGAGGTCTCTCTCTCTCTCTCTCTCTCTCTCTCTCTCTCTCGTCGGCTCGTGTCTGACACAACGCCTGAACCGTAGGGAGAGGACAGGACAGATGGGACTCTGGTCTCTCTCTTTCTCTGTCTCTCTCCCTCTCTCTCTCTTTCTCTCTCTGTCTCTGTCTCTCTCAATCTCTCTCTCCCTCTCTCTCAATTCAGTTTCAATTTCAATTTAAGGTGCTTTATTGGCATGGGAAACATATGTTAACATTGCCAAAGCAAGTGAAGTAGATAAAAAATCAAAAGTGAAATAAACAATAAAAATGAACAGTAAACATTACACCCACAACAGTTCCAAAGGAATAAAGACATTTCAAATGTCATATTATGTCTCTATACAGTATTGTACCAATGTGTAAATAGTTAAAGTACAAAAGGGAAAATAAATCAACATAAATATGGGTTGTTGTTAGAATAATTTGTATGTGTTAGGATAATGACTTAAGTGTTCCACTCTGAAATTGTAGGATAGGGGGAAAGGTTTGATAATTATGAGAAGATAAAACCAGGATGGGGGTAGATATGTTAGTATTGTAATACTATGATGTTATATCCTTTAGTAGGGATGTAAACAGAGTGAAGTTGTAGAGAAGATAATAGAAAATCATTAGAGGGTTTCAAACCAAGCGGGTCCCAACGGGGGAGGGGAGGTGAAAGCCTTGAAGAATGTAACAACTTTTATGGTTCTTTGTGGTTAGTGGAAAAGTACTGGTTGTTTGAGCAGGGAGTGGTCTAAAGATAGGAATGTGTGTGTGTGTATTATAAAAGGACTGAGTCCTCATTATTGACTTTAGAGCCCTCATGAATAAAGATCTTTGAACCTTTTTTATAAAATCTGAGACTTTGCCCAATTATTAATGAATCAAGGGTCTTACAAAACCTCGTTGAATTGGTTAAAGATTAAATGCATTATTGGGATAAAAAAATTCCCTTGACAGTTGTATTTACGATGGTGTCTGTTCTTCACTGGTTGCCCTTTTCTTGTGGAAACAGGTCATAAATCTTGCTGCTGTGATGGAACACTGTGGTATTTCACCAAATAGATAAGGGAGTTTATCAAAATTGGGTTTGTTTTCAAATTCTTTGTGGGTCTGTGTAATCTGAGGGAAATCTGTGATGGAAAAAAAGTCTTTGATCCCCTGCTGATTTTGTACATTTGCCCACTGACAAAGAAATTATCAGTCTATAATTTTAATGGTAGGTTTATTTGAACAGTGAGAGACAGAATAATTGTGTTGCTGTCCTGTTTGTGTTAAAAAAAAAATATTTCACCTTTATTTAACCAGTTAAGCTAGTTGAGAACAAGTTCTCATTTACAATTGCGACCTGGCCAAGAATAAAGCAAAGCAGTTCCACACATACAACAACACAGAGTTACACATGAAATAAACAAACATACAGTCAATAATACAGTAGAAAAAAGTCTATATACAGTGTGTGCAAATGAGGTAAGATAAGAGAGGTAAGGCAATAAATAGGCCATGGTGGCGAAGTAATTACAATATACCAATTAAACACTGGAGTGATTGATGTGAAGAAAATAAATGTGCAAGTAGAGATACTGGGGTGCAAAGGAGCAACATAAATAAATAAATAAATACATTATGGGGATGAGGTATAGATGGGCTATTTACAGATGGGCTATGTACAGGTGCAGCGATCTGTGAGCTGCTCTGACAGCTGGTGCTTAAAGCTAGTGAGGGAGATATGAGTTTCCAGCTTCAGAGATTTTTGCAGTTCGTTCCAGTCATTGGCAGCAGAGAACTGGAAGGAAAGGCGGCCAAAGGAGGAATTGGCTTTGAGGGTGACTAGTGAGATATACCTGCTGGAGTGCGTGCTACGGGTAGGTGCTGCTATGGTGACCAGTGAGCTGAGATAAGGTGGGGCTTTACCTAGCAGAGACTTGTAGATGACCTGGAGCCAGTGGGTTTGGCGCCGAGTATGAAGCGAGGGCCAGCCAACGAGAGCGTACAGGTCGCAATCGTGGGTAGTATATGGTGCTTTGGTGACAAAAGGGATGGCACTGTGATAGACTGCATCCAATTTGTTGAGTAGAGTGTTGGAGGCTAGTTTGTAAATGGAATCGCCGAAGTTGAGGATCGGTAGGATGGTCAGTTTTATGAGGGTATGTTTGGCAGCATGAGTGAAGGATGCTTTGTTGTGAAATAGGAAGCCAATTCTAGATTTAATTATTTTGGATTGGAGATGCTTAATGTGAGTCTGGAAGGAGAGTTTACAGTCTAACCAGACACCTAGGTATTTGTAGTTGTCCACATATTCACAAGTCAGAACCGTCCAGAGTAGTGCTGCTGGACAGGCGGGCAGGTGCGGGCAGCGATCGATTGAAGAGCATGCATTTAGTTTTACTTGCGTTTAAGAGCAGTTGGAGGCAATGGAAGGAGAGTTGTATGGCATTGAAGCTCGTCTGGAGGTTTGTTAACACAGTGTCCGAAGAAGGGCCAGAGGTATACAGAATGGTGTCGTCTGCGTAGAGGTGGATCAGAGAATGACCAGCTGCAAGAGCGACATCATTGATGTATACAGAGAAGAGAGTTGGCCCGAGAATTGAACCCTGTGGCACCCCCATAGAGACTGCCAGAGGTCTGGACAACAGGCCCTCCGATTTGACACACTGAACTCTGTCAGAGAAGTAGTTGGTGAACCAGGCGAGGCAGTCATTTGAGAAACCAAGGCTATTGAGTCTGCCGATGAGGATGTGGTGATTGACAGAGTCGAAAGCCTTGGCCAGGTCAATGAATACGGCAGCACAGTAATGTCTCTTATCGATGGCGGTTATGATATCGTTTAGGACCTTGAACGTGGCTGAGGTGCACCCATGACCAGCTCTGAAACCAGATTGCATAGCGGAGAGGGTGCGGTGGGATTCGAAATGGTCGGTAATCTGTTTGTTAACTTGGCTTTTCGAAGACCTTAGAAAGGCAGGGTAGGATAGATATAGGTCTGTAGCAGTTTGGGTCTAGAGTGTCTCCCCCTTTGAAGAGGGGGATGATCGCGGCAGATTTCCAATCTTTGGGAATCTCAGACGATACGAAAGAGAGGTTGAACAGGCTAGTAATAGGGGTTGCAACAATTTCTGCAGATAATTTTAGAAAGAGAGGGTCCAGATTGTCTAGCTCGGCTGATTTGTAGGGGTCCAGATTTTGCAGCTCTTTCAGAACATCAGCTATCTGGATTTGGGTGAAGGAGAAATGGGGGAGGATTGGGCGAGTTGCTGTGGGGGGTTGACTGGGGTAGGGGTAGCCAGGTGGAAAGCATGGCCAGCCGTAGAAAAATGCTTACTGAAATTCTCAATTGTAGTGGATTTATCGGTGGTGACAGTGTTTCCTAGCCTCAGTGCAGTGGGCAGCTGGGAGGAGGTGCTCTGATTCTCCATGGACTTTACAGTGTCCCAGAACTTTTTTGAGTTAGTACTACAGGATGCAAATTTCTGTTTGAAAAAGCTAGCCTTAGCTTTCCTAACTGACTGTGTATATTGGTTCCTAACTTCCCTTGTGAACAGAGCCCCAGGACCAGCTTGCTTAGGGGACTCTCCTCCAAGTTCATATCTCTGTAGGTGATGGCTTTGTTATGGAAGGTTTGGAAATCACTTCCTTTTAGGTGGTTGTAGAATTTAATGTCTCTTTTCTGGATTTTGATAATTAGTGGGTATCGGCCTAATTCTGCTCTGCTTGCATTATTTGGTGTTTTACATTGTACACAGAGGATATTTTTTTTCTCTCTCTCTCCCTCGCACTTGTTGTTCTAGTCACTACTTCCTGCTGAGAGAGAAAGATTACTTGTTGTTCCAGTCACTACTTCCTGCTGAGAGAGAAAGATCACTTATTGTTCCAGTCATTACTTCCTGCTGAGAAAGATCACTTATTGTTCTAGTCACTACTTCCTGCTGAGAGAGAAAGATTACTTGTTGTTCCAGTCACTACTTCCTGCTGAGAGAGAAAGATCACTTGTTGTTCCAGTCATTACTTCCTGCTGAGAAAGATCACTTATTGTTCTAGTCACTACTTCCTGCTGAGACAGAAAGATCACTTGTTGTTCCAGTCATTACTTCCTGCTAAGATCGAAAGATGACTTGTTCTAGTCACAACTTCCTGCTGAGAGAGAAAGATGACTTGTTGTTCTAGTCACTACTTCCTGCTGAGAGAGAAAGATCACTTGTTGTTCTAGTCACTACTTCCTGCTGAGAGAGAAAGATCACTTATTGTTCTAGTCACTACTTCCTGCTGAGAGAGAAAGATCACTTGTTGTTCTAGTCACTACTTCCTGCTGAGAGAGAAAGATCACTTGTTGTTCTAGTCACTACTTCCTGCTGAGAGAGAAAGATCACTTGTTGTTCTAGTCACAACTTCCTGCTGAGAGAGAAAGATGACTTGTTGTTCTAGTCACTACTTCCTGCTGAGAGAGAAAGATCACTTGTTGTTCTAGTCACTACTTCCTGCTGAGAGAGAAAGATGACTTGTTCTAGTCACTATGTAGTACGTAATCAAATCAAAGAGGCTTTGCAGAATGTTTTTACTGGTCTGATGTTGTCCATGTTGATGTTTTCCTTTAAGGTATCAGCTGGAGAGAAGTAGCTAATGTACAGCTGCAGTATTAGGAGAGAGATAAACAGGCTGACAATCTGGCTAGTCATTATTGATCTTAATACCAGTCTGTTACCTGAGGAGTGTCTTAATACCAGTCTGTTACCTGAGGAGTGTCTTAATACCAGTCTGTTACCTGAGGAGGGTCTTAATACCAGTCTGTTACCTGAGGAGGGTCTTAATACCAGTCTGTTACCTGAGGACTGTCTTAATACCAGTCTGTTACCTGAGGAGGGTCTTAATACCAGTCTGTTACCTGAGGAGGGTCTTAATACCAGTCTGTTACCTGAGGAGGGTCTTAATACCAGGCTGTTACCTGAGGAGTGTCTTAATACCAGTCTGTTACCTGAGGAGGGTCTTAATACCAGTCTGTTACCTGAGGAGGGTCTTAATACCAGTCTGTTACCTGAGGAGTGTCTTAATACCAGTCTGTTACCTGAGGAGGGTCTTAATACCAGTCTGTTACCTGAGGAGGGTCTTAATACCAGTCTGTTACCTGAGGAGGGTCTTAATACCAGTCTGTTACCTGAGGACTGTCTTAATACCAGTCTGTTACCTGAGGAGTGTCTTAATACCAGTCTGTTACCTGAGGAGGGTCTTAATACCAGTCTGTTACCTGAGGAGGGTCTTAATACCAGTCTGTTACCTGAGGAGGGTCTTAATACCAGTCTGTTACCTGAGGAGTGTCTTAATACCAGTCTGTTACCTGAGGAGGGTCTAAATACCAGTCTGTTACCTGAGGAGTGTCTTAATACCAGTCTGTTACCCTGAGGAGGGTCTTAATACCAGTCTGTTACCTGAGGAGGGTCTCAATACCAGTCTGTTACCTGAGGAGTGTCTTAATACCAGTCTGTTACCTGAGGAGGGTCTTAATACCAGTCTGTTACCTGAGGAGTGTCTTAATACCAGTCTGTTACCTGAGGAGGGTCTTAATACCAGTCTGTTACCTGAGGAGTGTCTTAATACCAGTCTGTTTCCTGAGGAGGGTCTTAATACCAGTCTGTTACCTGAGGAGTGTCTTAATACCAGTCTGTTACCTGAGGAGTGTCTTAATACCAGTCTGTTACCTGAGGAGGGTCTTAATACCAGTCTGTTACCTGAGGAGTGTCTTAATACCAGTCTGTTACCTGAGGAGGGTCTTAATACCAGTCTGTTACCTGAGGAGGGTCTTAATACCAGTCTGTTACCTGAGGAGGGTCTTAATACCAGTCTGTTACCTGAGGAGTGTCTTAATACCAGTCTGTTACCTGAGGAGGGTCTTAATACCAGTCTGTTACCTGAGGAGTGTCTTAATACCAGTCTGTTTCCTGAGGAGGGTCTTAATACCAGTCTGTTACCTGAGGACTGTCTTAATACCAGTCTGTTACCTGAGGAGTGTCTTAATACCAGTCTGTTACCTGAGGAGGGTCTTAATACCAGTCTGTTACCTGAGGAGTGTCTTAATACCAGTCTGTTACCTGAGGAGGGTCTTAATACCAGTCTGTTACCTGAGGAGTGTCTTAATACCAGTCTGTTACCTGAGGAGGGTCTTAATACCAGTCTGTTACCTGAGGACTGTCTTAATACCAGTCTGTTACCTGAGGAGTGTCTTAATACCAGTCTGTTACCTGAGGAGGGTCTTAATACCAGTCTGTTACCTGAGGAGGGTCTTAATACCAGTCTGTTACCTGAGGAGGGTCTTAATACCAGTCTGTTACCTGAGGAGGGTCTTAATACCAGTCTGTTACCTGAGGAGTGTCTTAATACCAGTCTGTTACCTGAGGAGGGTCTAAATACCAGTCTGTTACCTGAGGAGTGTCTTAATACCAGTCTGTTACCCGAGGAGGGTCTTAATACCAGTCTGTTACCTGAGGAGGGTCTCAATACCAGTCTGTTAACTGAGGAGTGTCTTAATACCAGTCTGTTACCTGAGGAGGGTCTTAATACCAGTCTGTTACCTGAGGAGTGTCTTAATACCAGTCTGTTACCTGAGGAGGGTCTTAATACCAGTCTGTTACCTGAGGAGGGTCTCAATACCAGTCTGTTACCTGAGGAGGGTCTCAATACCAGTCTGTTACCTGAGGAGTGTCTTAATACCAGTCTGTTACCTGAGGAGGGTCTTAATACCAGTCTGTTACCTGAGGAGGGTCTTAATACCAGTCTGTTACCTGAGTGTCTTAATACCAGTCTGTTACCTGAGGAGGGTCTTAATACCAGTCTGTTACCTGAGGAGTGTCTTAATACCAGTCTGTTACCTGAGGAGTGTCTTAATACCAGTCTGTTACCTGAGGAGGGTCTTAATACCAGTCTGTTACCTGAGGAGGGTCGTAATACCAGTCTGTTACCTGTGGAGGGTCTTAATACCAGTCTGTTACCTGAGGAGTGTCTTAATACCAGTCTGTTACCTGAGGAGTGTCTTAATACCAGTCTGTTACCTGAGGAGGGTCTTAATACCAGTCTGTTACCTGAGGAGTGTCTTAATACCAGTCTGTTACCTGAGGAGGGTCTTAATACCAGTCTGTTACCTGAGGAGTGTCTTAATACCAGTCTGTTACCTGAGGAGGGTCTTAATACCAGTCTGTTACCTGAGGAGGGTCTTAATACCAGTCTGTTACCTGAGGAGTGTCTTAATACCAGTCTGTTACCTGAGGACTGTCTTAATACCAGTCTGTTACCTGAGGAGTGTCTTAATACCAGTCTGTTACCTGAGGAGGGTCTTAATACCAGTCTGTTACCTGAGGAGGGTCTTAATACCAGTCTGTTACCTGAGGAGTGTCTTAATACCAGTCTGTTACCTGAGGAGGGTCTTAATACCAGTCTGTTACCTGAGGAGGGTCTTAATACCCGTCTGTTACCTGAGGAGGGTCTTAATACCAGTCTGTTACCTGAGGAGGGTCTAAATACCAGTCTGTTACCTGAGGAGTGTCTTAATACCAGTCTGTTACCTGAGGAGTGTCTTAATACCAGTCTGTTACCTGAGGAGTGTCTTAATACCAGTCTGTTACCTGAGGAGGGTCTTAATACCAGTCTGTTACCTGAGGAGTGTCTTAATACCAGTCTGTTACCTGAGGAGTGTCTTAATACCAGTCTGTTACCTGAGGAGTGTCTTAATACCAGTCTGTTACCTGAGGAGTGTCTTAATACCAGTCTGTTACCTGAGGAGGGTCTTAATACCAGTCTGTTACTTGAGGAGTGTCTTAATACCAGTCTGTTACCCGAGGAGGGTCTTAATACCAATCTGTTACCTGAGGAGTGTCTTAATACCAGTCTGTTACCTGAGGAGGGTCTTAATACCAGTCTGTTACCTGAGGAGTGTCTTAATACCAGTCTGTTACCTGAGGAGGGTCTAAATACCAGTCTGTTACCTGAGGAGGGTCTTAATACCAGTCTGTTACCTGAGGAGGGTCTTAATACCAGTCTGTTACCTGAGGAGGGTCTTAATACCAGTCTGTTACCTGAGGAGTGTCTTAATACCAGTCTGTTACCTGAGGAGTGTCTTAATACCAGTCTGTTACCTGAGGAGTGTCTTAATACCAGTCTGTTACCTGAGGAGTGTCTTAATACCAGTCTGTTACCTGAGGAGGGTCTTAATACCAGTCCGTTACCTGAGGAGGGTCTTAATACCAGTCTGTTACCTGAGGAGTGTCTTAATACCAGTCTGTTACCTGAGGAGGGTCTTAATACCAGTCTGTTACCTGAGGAGGGTCTTAATACCAGTCTGTTACCTGAGGAGGGTCTTAATACCAGTCTGTTACCTGAGGACTGTCATAATACCAGTCTGTTACCTGAGGAGTGTCTTAATACCAGTCTGTTACCTGAGGAGGGTCTTAATACCAGTCTGTTACCTGAGGAGTGTCTTAATACCAGTCTGTTACCTGAGGACTGTCTTAATACCAGTCTGTTACCCGAGGAGTGTCTTAATACCAGTCTGTTACCCGAGGAGTGTCTTAATACCAGTCTGTTACCTGAGGAGGGTCTTAATACCAGTCTGTTAACTGAGGAGTGTCTTAATACCAGTCTGTTACCTGAGGAGGGTCTTAATACCAGTCTGTTACCTGAGGAGGGTCTTAATACCAGTCTGTTACCTGAGGAGTGTCTTAATACCAGTCTGTTACCTGAGGAGTGTCTTAATACCAGTCTGTTACCTGAGGAGTGTCTTAATACCAGTCTGTTACCTGAGGAGGGTCTTAATAGCAGTCTGTTACCTGAAGAGGGTCTTAATACCAGTCTGTTACCTGAGGAGGGTCTTAATACCAGTCTGTTACCTGAGGAGTGTCTTAATACCAGTCTGTTACCTGAGGAGGGTCTAAATACCAGTCTGTTACCTGAGGAGGGTCTTAATACCAGTCTTTTACCTGAGGAGGGTCTTAATACCAGTCTGTTACCTGAGGAGTGTCTTAATACCAGTCTGTTACCTGAGGAGGGTCTTAATACCAGTCTGTTACCTGAGGAGTGTCTTAATACCAGTCTGTTACCTGAGGAGTGTCTTAATACCAGTCTGTTACCTGAGGAGTGTCTTAATACCAGTCTGTTACCTGAGGAGGGTCTAAATACCAGTCTGTTACCTGAGGAGTGTCTTAATACCAGTCTGTTACCTGAGGAGTGTCTTAATACCAGTCTGTTACCTGAGGAGGGTCTTAATACCAGTCTGTTACCTGAGGAGTGTCTTAATACCAGTCTGTTACCTGAGGAGGGTCTTAATACCAGTCTGTTACCTGAGGAGGGTCTTAATACCAGTCTGTTACCTGAGGAGGGTCTTAATACCAGTCTGTTACCTGAGGAGGGTCTTAATACCGGTCTGTTACCTGAGGAGTGTCTTAATACCAGTCTGTTACCTGAGGAGTGTCTTAATACCAGTCTGTTACCTGAGGAGGGTCTTAATACCAGTCTGTTACCTGAGGACGGTCTTAATACCAGTCTGTTACCTGAGGAGTAGCTAGATTAAACAGTTGAAATAAAGAGGATTGGAGGGAATGAAACAATGTTTGGCCTGTGGATAGTTATTAGGGTGAACAAGGAGAAGACAGAGAGAGGAGGAGAGGACTGTGGAAGAGGATATAGAAAGAGGAGGAGAGGACAGAGAGGGAAGAGGAGAGGACAGAGAGAGGAGGTGAGTAGGAGTAGAGGACAGAGAAAGGAGGAGAGGAGAGGCAGTAGTCATACATCATGTCTGACTGGTGTGACCGGTCCATCTAGACAAGCATCAAAGCATCAGGAACAAACCACTCTGTACCAGAGGACAAACATCCACCGTGCTCAATACCGATAACCTGATCTGTGCAGTGAGATGGATGGCACCTCGTCTCTCGTCCTGTCTGTTCTGTTTACACTCCTTCTCTAAGTGGCAATACACGCTACGCTGGTTCACTCTGGACAGGAAGTAAAGTTAAAACTATTTCACTCAATGTATGTTAGCGTGGAAGAGATTAGACAGTGGTCTGATAGACTAGGCCTGTCCTCTTACTCTGATACGTGATCATCGGGAATGAATTAATTAATTAACGAACGAACGAGCGAGCGAGCGAGTGAGTGAGTGAGTGAGGAGATCTGGGTTGATCTAAGGACCCATATCTATACTGACTGATTACCTGGCTGAATAGACTTAGCAGAAGCTTCTCTAGAGATATTGTGTTAAGCAGAAGCTTCTCTAGAGGTATTGTGTTAAGCAGAAGCTTCTCTAGAGATATTGTGTTAACAGAAGCTTCTCTAGAGATATTGTGTTAAGCAGAAGCTTCTCTAGAGATATTGTGTTAAGCAGAAGCTTCTCTAGAGATATTGTGTTAAGCAGAAGCTTCTCTAGAGATATTGTGTTAAGCAGAAGCTTCTCTAGAGATATTGTGTTAAGCAGAAGCTTCTCTAGAGATATTGTGTTAAGCAGAAGCTTCTCTAGAGGTATTGTGTTAAGCAGAAGCTTCTCTAGAGATATTGTGTTAACAGAAGCTTCTCTAGAGATATTGTGTTAAGCAGAAGCTTCTCTAGAGATATTGTGTTAAGCAGAAGCTTCTCTAGAGATATTGTGTTAAGCAGAAGCTTCTCTAGAGATATTGTGTTAAGCAGAAGCTTCTCTAGAGATATTGTGTTAAGCAGAAGCTTCTCTAGAGATATTGTGTTAACAGAAGCTTCTCTAGAGATATTGTGTTAAGCAGAAGCTTCTCTAGAGATATTGTGTTAAGCAGAAGCTTCTCTAGAGATATTGTGTTAAGCAGAAGCTTCTCTAGAGATATTGTGTTAACAGAAGCTTCTCTAGAGATATTGTGTTAGCAGAAGCTTCTCTAGAGATATTGTGTTAAGCAGAAGCTTCTCTAGAGATATTGTGTTAAGCAGAAGGTAACTTCTCTGATGGATCTCCAGGCATATCTAGGTTATCCTTCTAAATGAATTAACTTATTCTCACTGAGACGACGGAGAGGGTGTGTCGGAGAAAGTGATGGAGAAAAGGGGAGAGAGATTGAGCGAGAGAGAGAAAGGGAGAGAGAGTGACAGAGACAGAGGCACAATGTGAGAGAGAAAGAGAGAGAAGAGAGAGGGAGACAGGCAGACAAAGAGGGACAATCTGAGAGAGAAGAGAGAGAGAGAGAGACAGGCAGACAAAGAGAGACAATCTGAGAGAGAAGAGAGAGAGAGAGAGACGGTCAGACAGCGACACAGTCTGAGAGAGAAAGAAAGAGAGAGGGGAATGAGAGAGGGAGACAAAGCAGACAGAGAGAGATACACAATCTGAGAGAAAGCGAGAGAAGAGAGAGAGAGCAATGAGAGAGAGGGAGACAGGCAGACAGAGACAGTCAGAGAGAAAGAAAGAGAGAGGGGAATGAGAGAGGGAGACAGGCAGACAGAGACAGTCAGAGAGAAAGAAAGAGAGAGGGGAATGAGAGAGGGAGACAGGCAGACAGAGACAGTCAGAGAGAGGGGAATGAGAGAGGGAGACAGGCAGAGAGAAAGAGAGAGAGAGAGCAATGAGAGACAGGGAGACAGGCAGACAGAGACAGTCAGAGAGAAAAAGAGAGAGAGAGGAATGAGAGACAGGGAGACAGGCTGACAGAGACAGTCAGAGAGAAAGAAAGAGAGAGGGGAATGAGAGAGGGAGACAGGCTGACAGAGACAGTCAGAGAGAAAAAGAGAGAGAGAGAGGAATGAGAGACAGGGAGACAGGCTGACAGAGACAGACTACAATTACTTACCGTAATTTCCGGACTATTGAGCGCACCTGAATATAAGCCGCACCCACTGAATTAAAAAAAATATATATATTTTGAACATAAATAAGCCGCACATGTCTATAAGCCGCAGGTGCCTACCGGTACATTGAAACAAATGAACTTTACACAGGCTTTAACGAAACACGGCTTGTAACAAAAATAAATAGGCTTTAACGAAACACGACTTGTAACAAAAATAAAAAAATTAGCAGTAAACAGTAGCCTACCAAGAAAGTCATTGGTCACTATCTTCCTCCTCCTGTGCACTGAAACCACTGAAGTCCTCTCCTTCGGTGTCGGAGTTGAATAGCCTCAGAATTGCTTCATCCGTTATTGGATTGTTTTCATTGTCGCTCTCGTCACTGTTTGACCCGTTCGGCAATGTCATTGGTCTAATGAAAGCTTCATGCCGCCAAAAAACTGAGCACGTCACAGACTGTGTTTTTTTGTACGAATTTTTTTTGAAAGCGGGATAAATCCATATATTAACCGCGTCATTGTTTAAGCCGCGAGGTTCAAAGCGTGGGAAAAAAGTTGTGGCTTATAGTCCGGAATTTACGGTAGGTTTAAAAATAAGCTCAACTGGACACCTTAATGAGGCAGTGAATGAACTGAGAGAGAAAGCACGCAGGACATTCCACGTCATTAAAAAACTAATTCAAACTAAACTAAATAGCTATTAAAATTTGGCTAAAACTAATTGAATGTGTCATTGAACCAATTGCACTTTATGGCAGCGAGGTGTGGGGTCCACTTGAAAAACAAGATTTCATCAAATGGGACAAACACCCCATTGAAACCCTGCATGCAGAGTTCTGTAAGATTATCCTACGTGTCCAGAGGAAAACTACAAACAATGCACCCAGGGCAGAATAAGGCCAATATCCACTAATAATAAAAACTCAAAAAAGAGCAATTAAGTTTTGGAAACATCTAAAATACAGTGACCCCCCCCTCATATCATTACCAAGCCCTGCAATGCCAAGAGCTGAGCAAAGAAAAGAGTCCCCTCATCCAGCTGGTCCTGAGTTCACATGTTCTACTAACACACTGAAGCCTCAGGACCCTCATCCAGCTGGTCCTGGGGCTGAGTTCACAAACCTGTTCTACTAACACACTGAAGCCTCAGGACCCTCATCCAGCTGGTCCTGGGGCTGAGTTCACAAACCTGTTCTACTAACACACTGAAGCCTCAGGACCCTCATCCAGCTGGTCCTGGGGCTGAGTTCACAAACCTGTTCTACTAACACACTGAAGCCTCAGGACCAGAACATCCAATCAATCAGAATAAAACAAATTACAACACAGTCAAAGCAAAACTACATTGCTTATTGGGAAACACAAGCACAAGGCAAAATGCAGTGCTATCTGGCCCTAAATCGACAGTACACCGTGGCTAACTATTTGACCATGGTTACTGATCAAAACCTTAGATAAACCTTGACAAAGTACAGGCTCAGAGAGCACAGCCTTGCTATTGAGAAGGGTAGACACAGGAAAACCTGGCTCCCTGTAGAGGAAAGGCTGTGCAACTACTGCACAACAGCAGAAGCTGAGACGGAGCTGCATTTCCTGACAAAATGTCAAAAATATAAAACAATTAGAGAGTGTCATTTCCCCAAATTTGAAACCCTTATTCAAGGTTTCAAAGACCTCTCTGATGAGGATAGGCTACCCGTCCTGTTGGGGGAGGACGCAGAGAGCTGTGGGTTGGCAGCGCACTACATTGCTGCCTGCCATAAGTTGAGGGACAGTGTCTGACAGACCAATCAACCTGCACATGTCCTCTACTGTATGCTTATTGTTATTGTTCAATGTATGGTTATTTTGACCCTTGGTTATTGTTGTTACTGTTGTCCCGTTGACAATTTTGAGCTTAGGCAAAATGTACATTGTTACGTCATGCCAATAAAGCACATTGAATTGAATTGACTGAGAGAAAGAGAGAGAGAGAGAAATAAGAGAGAGCGAGATAGGCTGACAGAGAGAAAGATAGAGAGAGGGAGACAGGCAGACAGAGAGAGAACGATAGAGAGAGAGTTATAGGAGGACCAGTGTGTCTTCGGTGTAATCCGTTTCTCACTAGTTTACTCTACTGTCTAAATCCATTCCACTGGGCTCCAGGGAGCCATGGTTTCCTTCCAGCACTCCAGTGAGAGGCAGAGAGGAGGGGAATGGAGAGAGGAGGGGGGACAGAGTGATGCTCCAGGATTGGATCATTTCTGGTTGTCAGGACTAGAGGAGGCTGGTAAGGAAGGGAGGCAGAAAGGAGCAGCTCTCTCATTCTGTTGTTTGGGCTGTCTCTGGAGAGGAGCACACAGAACTAACACAGAGAACTAACACAGAGGACTAACACGGATAACTAACACACAGAACTAACACACAGAAATAACACAGAGAACTAACACAGATAACTAACACAGAGCTAACACAGAGAACTAACACAGATAACTAACACAGATAACTAACACAGAGCTAACACAGAGAACTAACACTGATAACTAACACAGATAACTAACACAGAGCTAACACAGAGTAACACAGATAACTAACACAGAGAACTAACACAGAGAACTAACACAGAGAACTAACACAGAGAACTAACACAGAGAACTAACACTGATAACTAACACACAGAACTAACACTGATAACTAACACACAGAAATAACACAGAGAACTAACACAGAGAACTAACACAGATAACTAACACACAGAACTAACACTGAGAACTAACACAGAGAACTAAAACAGAGAACTAAAACAGAGAACTAATACAGATAACTAACACAGAGCTAACACACATAACACAGATAACTAACACACAGAACTAACACACTGAATTAGCACACAGATAACTAACACAGAGAACTAACACAGAGAACTAACAAAAAAACGTAACACTGTAGCTCACGCCACCATTGATTTTACAATTATACAATGATTCTCCACCTAACATACTATTAAATAGTACCCGCAAAACACCAGTCTCAAAGTCAACAGTGAAGAGGCGACTCCAGGATGCTGGCCTTCTAGGCAGAGTTGCAAAGAAAAAGCCATATCTCAGACTGGCCAATAAAAATAAAAGATTAAGATGGGCAAAAGAACACAGACACTGGACAGAGGAACTCTGCCTAGAAGGCCAGCATCCCGGAGTCGCCTCTTCACTGTTGACGTTGAGACTGGTGTTTTGCGGTTACTATTTAATGAAGCTGTCAGTTGAGGACTTGTGAGGCGTCTGTTTCTCAAACTAGACACTCTAATGTACTTGTCCTCTTGCTCAGTTGTGCACCGGGGCCTCCCACTCATCTTTCTATTCTGGTTAGAGCCAGTTTGTGCTGTTCTGTGAAGGGAGTAGTACACAGCATTGTACGAGATCTTCAGTTTCTTGGCAATTTCTCACATGGAATAGCCTTCATTTCTCAGAACAAGAATAGACTGACGAGTTTCAGAAGAAGGTTATTTGTTTCTGGCCATTTTGAACCTGTAATCGAACCCACAAATGCTGATGCTCCAGATACTCAACTAGTCTAAAGAAGGCCAGTTTTATTGCTTCTTTAATCAGAACTACAGTTTTCAGCTGTGCTAACATAATTGCAAAAGGGTTTTCTAATGATCAATTAGCCTTTTAAAATGATAAACTTGGATTAGTTAACACAACGTTACATTGGAACACAGGAGTGATGGTTGCTGATAACGGGCCTATGTAGATATTCCATTAAAAAATCAGCCGTTTCCAGCTACAATAGTCATTTACAACATTAACAAATGTCTACACTGTATTTCCGATCAATTGTATGTTATAATTTAATGGACCATTTTTTACATTTTCTTTCAAAAACAATGACATTTCTAAGTGACCCCAAACTTCTGAAGTGTAGTATAGGTTATTCCTCTTGTCCAGATGGGACAGGGCAGTATGCAGTGTGATGGCGATTGCGTCATCCGTGGACCTGTTGGGGCGGTATGCAAACTGAAGTGGGTCTACGGTGGCCGGTAAGGTGGAAGTGATATGATCCTTGACTAGGCTCTCAAAACACTTCATGATGACAGAAGTGAGTGCTACGGGGTGGTAGTCATTTAGTTCAGTGATCTTTGCCTTCTTGGGTAGAGGAACAATGGTAGCCATCTTGAAGCATGTGGGGACAACAGACTGGGATAGGGAGAGATTGAATATGTCAGTAAATACCCCAGCCAGCTTGTCTTCGCATGCCGCCTGGGCAGTCCTTGTTAGCGGGCCGCGACGGTGGCACTGTATTATCCTCAAAGTGGGCAAGGAAGGTGTTTAGTTAGTCTGGAAGCGTGACGTCGGTGTCCATGACGTGGCTGGATTTCTTCTTGTTGTCCGTGATTTCCTGTAGACCCTGCCACATACCTTTTGTGTCTGAGCAAGTGAATTGTGACTCCACCTTGTCCCTGTACCGGCATTTCGCTCGTTTGATTGCCTTGCGGAGGGAATAACTACACTGTTTATATTCAGCTATATTCCCAGACCTCTTTCCATGGTTAAGTGCGGTGGATCGTGCTTCAGCTTTGCGCAAATGCCACCATCCATCCATGATTTCTGGTTAGGATAGGTTTTAATAGTCACAGTGGGTACAACATCTCCTATGCACATCTTTATAAATGCACTCACCAAGTCAGCGTGAGGCTGACCGGAACATATTCCAGTCTGCCTGATCAAAACAATCTTGAAGCGTGGCTTCCGATTGGTCGGACCAGCGTTGAATAGTTCTCGTCACTGGTACATCCTGTTTGAGTTTCTGCCTATAAGACGGAAGGAGCAAGATGGCGTCGTGGTCGGATTTGCCGAAGGGAGGGCGGGGGGAGGGCTTTGTATGGATCGCAGAAGTTATAGTAGCAGTGGTCGAGGGTATTGTGCATGAGCGTAGCGCAATCAATATGCTGGTAGAATTTAGGTAGACTTGTTCTCAAATTTGCTTTGTTAAAATCCCCAGCTACAATAAATGCAGCCTCAGGATGTTTGGTTTCCAGTGAAGTCCCTTCATGGCCGTCTTGGTGTCCGCTTGAGGTGGAATGTACACAGCTGTGACTTTAACTGACGAGAATTCTCTTGGTAGGTAAAATGGCCGGCATTTTATTGTAAGGAATTATAGATCGGGTGAGCAGAATGACTTGAGTTCCTGTATGTTGTTATGATTACACCATGAGTTGTAAATCATAAAGCATACACACCCGCCCTTTCTCTTCCCAGAGAGATGTTTATCACTGTCGACGTGATGCATGGAGAAGGACAGCGGCTGGACCGATTCCGACAACATATCCCGAGAGAGCCATGTTTCAATCTCTGATGTCTCTCTGGAAGGCAACCCTTGCTCGAATTTCGTCTACCTTGTTGTCAAAAGACTGGACATTGGCTAGTAGTATACTCGGGAGCGGTGGGCGATGTGCACGTCTACGGAGCCTGGCCAGGTGGTCGCTTCGTCTGCACCTTCCTCCGGCTCCGTTGTTTTAGGTCGACTACTGGAATTAGATCCATTGTCCAGGGTGGTGGTCCGAACAGAGGAGCCGCTTCGGAAAAGTTGTATTCCTGGTCGTAATGTTGACGTTGCTTTTATATCCAATAGTTTTTCCCAAGTGTATATAATAAGACTTAAGATTTCCTGGCGTAACAATGTAAGAAATGATACACAAAAAAAACGAAATACTGCATATTTTCCTAAGAACTTGAAGCGAGGCGACCAGCTCTGTTGGAGCAATCTTGCCTTCTATATATAAATATGATGATTCTCCACCTAACATACCATACACTGTACAAATATTATGATTCTCCACCTAACATACTATATATAAATATGGTGATTCTCCACATAACATACCTTATATAAATATGATGATATGTCTAGCTGGGCAAGACAATCTGGACCCTCTCTTTCTAAAATTATCTGCCGAAATTGTTGCAACCCCTATTACTAGCCTGTTCAACCTCACTTTCGTATCGTCTGAGATCCCCAAAGATTGGAAAGCTGCCGCGGTCATCCCCCCTCTTCAAAGGGGGAGACACTCTAGACCCAAACTGTTATAGACCTATATCCATCCTGCCCTGCCTTTCTAAAATCTTCGAAAGCCAAGTTAACAAAAAGATCACCGACCTTCTCCACTATGCAATCTGGTTTCCGAGCTGGTCATGGGTGCACCTCAGCCACGCTCAAGGTCCTAAACGATATCATAACCGCCATCGATAAAAGACATTACTGTGCAGCCGTCTTCATCGACCTGGCCAAGGCTTTCGACTCAGTCAATCACCTCATTCTTCTCCACCTAACATATTATATATAAAGATCATGATTCTCCACCTAACATACTATCTAGAAAATCATGATTCTCCACCTAACATACCATATCCTGTATACAGTATGATGATTCTCTACTTAACATGCTATATATAAACATGATGATTCTACAACTAACATAATATACTGAACAAAAATGTAAACTCAACATGTAAAGTGTTGGTCTTCATGTTTTATGAGCTGAAATAAAAGATTCTCGAAATGTTCAATATGCACAAAAATCTTATTTCTCTTACATTGTGTCCACAAATTTGTTTACATCCCTGTTAGTGAGCATTTCTCATTTCCCAAGATAATCCATCCACCTGACAGATGTGGCATATCAAGAAGCATGATCATTACACAGGTGCACCTTGTGCTGGGGACAATAAAAGGCCACTCTAAAATTTGCAGTTTTGTCACAACACAATGCCACAGATATCTACATTTTTCAGGGAGCGTTCAATTGGCTTGCTAACTTCAGGAATATCAACCAAAGCTGTTATCATAGAATTGAATGTTCATTTGTCTACCATATGCCGCCTCCAACATTGTTTTAGAGAATTTGTCAGTACGTCCAACCGGCCTCACAACCGCAGACCACGTGGCGTCATGTAGGCGAGAGGTTTGTTGATGTCAATGTTGTGAACAGAGTTCCCCATGGTGGCGGTGGGGTTATGGTATGGGGCAGGTATAAGCTATGGACAACGAACCCAATTGCATTTTATCGATGGCAATTTGAATGCACAGAAATACCGTGACGGGATCCTGAGGCCCATTATGAGGCCCATTATGAGGCCCATTTCTATCATACTGTATGTAAAGATGATGAATCTCCACCTAACATACAATTTCAGTATCTGTCTTCTTCAGATATCGACCCGTGAACAGTAATGGTTAGTGAGAAGAACCCTTTGGGAACCATTGAGTCTTTACCAGGAAATGAATGATGGTATCATTCCAATAGGAGGACTATTACAGAGGAAATGGCTTCCTGTGAATGTGTGTTGAATGGCCTCTCAGTGAAATGGCCTCTCAGTGAAATGGCCTCTCAGTGAAATGGCTTTCAGATGGAATATGGCTTCTTGTTTGACATAGAAGATCGACTGGATCTGTGTGATTGACGTGAAAAGGTTTGATGAACGATATCAGTTCTTATAGATGTGAACTGCCAATTGACAGCAGGTTAAGTACCCAGTATGGTATAAATTCCCTTTCCCATTCAAATCGTCACACCTTATTGGACAGATTTGAAAGAACTGACCATATTGCTTTGAGTTGCAGGTTTCTCCAATCAGTGCAGATGAAGAGAGAAGACCGTTGCACATGGAGGCAGGATGGACTAATGTGGGGCCTTTTGGTGGATTGTTCTATATACTTAAAGTTGCACTGTGCATAAATCGCTCTGCCATTTCCTGGTTGCTATAACTCGAATAGTTCGCCTAATTTCAGTTTATGTGACAAAAAAAGGAAGTATAGTGTAGAGAATCATTGTGCCATCTAAACTGCTGTGAAATATATTTTCCATAACCAAAAAATATTGTTGTTTCAGAGGTTTGAAACGGACGTACGAAACCGAAAGTAAAAGACGCGATAACAAAACGTATGAACGAAAAGCGTAGAAGTAGAGCACATAGAACAGATCTACTACTTCTTAGACTTGTTTTCAATGAGAATGATCGCTCTATAACACACATTTCTATGTGAATTTGGTCAGGTTCCACAAAGAGTTACATATTGCCACTTTAATGGTAGCACGTCAACTACAAACAACTGAACGACCAAACAATGCTGGAGCTGGTCGGCCCAAATGGTCATCGCTGACGATCAGAGGTCAGAAGCTGGAGAATATAAGCTGCCTTTCAGTAGGATGTGAATTACCCTGGTTAACTGGTTTGGAAACATAGACAGTACTCTGGTTAACTGGTTTGGTAACATAGACAGTACCCTGGTCCTGCAGTGTGTTTACCTGTGATTTGCTCTGTGTTTTACTACAGCAGGCTACTCTGGTCCTGCAGTGTGTTTACCTGTGATTTGCTCTGTGTTTTACTACAGCAGGCTACTCTGGTCCTGCAGTGTGTTTACCTGTGATTTGCTCTGTGTTTTACTACAGCAGGCTCCTCTGGTCCTGCAGTGTGTTTACCTGTGATTTGCTCTGTGTTTTACTACAGCAGGCTACTCTGGTCCTGCGGTGTGTTTACCTGTGATTTGCTCTGTGTTTTACTACAGCAGACTACTCTGGTCCTGCAGTGTGTGATTTGTTTAGCTAGCAGGTAAACTGATTATCTACTGCTTCCTGCGAGAACACAGTTTCCCCTGAGCGATGAAGCAGAGACCTTGAGTTCTATAGCTGAAGGAGACAGAGATGGGGAACAAGAGAAGAGTTTGATTCGATGGGTTGTTGTTCACTCTCACAATAACAGACTCTGATTCATCAGTAGAATGTAGAAGGTAGAAATCGTCTCCCTGAACACACTTTCAGTGCTTGTTACTTCAACATACCTCACAAGAGAGGTATGAAGTGGTCTGATTTTTCTTCCTGTTGCTTAACGGCTGGTCCAGAGGGATTCTCTGTTGTTGATTGGTTGGTCCAGAGGGATTCTCTCTGTTGTTGATTGGTTGGTCCAGAGGGACTCTCTGTTGTTGATTGGTTGGTCCAGAGGGATTCTCTGTTGTTGATTGGTTGGTCCAGAGGGATTCTCTGTTGTTGATTGGTTGGTCCAGAGGGATTCTCTGTTGTTGATTGGTTGGTCCAGAGGGATTCTCTCTGTTGTTGATTGGTTGGTCCAGAGGGATTCTCTGTTGTTGATTGGTTGGGCCAGAGGGATTCTCTGTTGTTGATTGGCTGGTCCAGAGGGATTCTCTGTTGTTGATTGGTTGGTCCAGAGGGATTCTCTGTTGTTGATTGGTTGGTCCAGAGGGATTCTCTGTTGTTGATTGGTTGGTCCAGAGGGATTCTCTGTTGTTGATTGGTTGGTCCAGAGGGATTCTCTGTTGTTGATTGGCTGGTCCAGAGGGATTCTCTGTTGTTGATTGGTTGGTCCAGAGGGATTCTCTGTTGTTGATTGGTTGGTCCAGAGGGATTCTCTGTTGTTGATTGGTTGGTCCAGAGGGATTCTCTGTTGTTGATTGGTTGGTCCAGAGGGATTCTCTGTTGTTGATTGGTTGGTCCAGAGGGATTCTCTCTGTTGTTGATTGGTTGGTCCAGAGGGATTCTCTGTTGTTGATTGCTTGGTCCAGAGGGATTCTCTGTTGTTGATTGGTTGGTCCAGAGGGATTCTCTGTTGTTGATTGGTTGGTCCAGAGGGACTCTCTGTTGTTGATTGGTTGGTCCAGAGGGATTCTCTGTTGTTGATTGGTTGGTCCAGAGGGATTCTCTGTTGTTGATTGGTTGGTCCAGAGGGACTCTCTGTTGTTGATTGGTTGGTCCAGAGGGATTCTCTGTTGTTGATTGGTTGGTCCAGAGGGATTCTCTGTTGTTGATTGGTTGGTCCAGAGGGACTCTCTGTTGTTGATTGGTTGGTCCAGAGGGATTCTCTGTTGTTGATTGGCTGGTCCTTCAGAGGCCTTCTTCTTCCTCTCGTCTTCTGTCTGTCCTCCAGTGTGAGAACAGTTGTGATGGTTATCAGTCGGTCTTTAAGAGCCCTCACAGAAAGAGAGAGGCTGAATGAAAATGCCAGAGTGGAGTGAGGCCTTAGCAGATAATCGTCTGTCTGTCTGTCTGTCTGTCTGTCTGTCTGTCTGTCTGTCTGTCTGTCTGTCTGTCTGTCTGTCTGTCTGTCTGTCTGTCTGTCTGTCTGTCTGTCTGTCTGTCTGTCTGTCTGTCTGTCGTCTGTCTGTCTGTCTGTCTGTCTGTCTGTCTTGTCTGTCTGTCTGTCTGTCTGGTCTGTCTTGTCTCTCTGTCTGTCGTCTCTCCTCTATGCACCTCTTCCTTGGACCTGGAGATCATACAAGCCCTGACCCAAAAACATGGAACACAATGAGAGACTGAACAGTAATGGTGCTATCGTGTTGTAACACAATGAGAGACTGAACAGTAATGATACTATCGTGTTGTAACACAATGAGAGACTGAACAGTAATGATACTATCGTGTTGTAACACAATGAGAGACTGAACAGTAATGATACTATCGTGTTGTAACACAATGAGAGACTGAACAGTAATGATACTATCGTGTTGAATGAGAGACTGAACATTAATGATACTATCGTGTTGTAACACAATGAGAGACTGAACAGTAATGATACTATCGTGTTGTAACACAATGAGAGACTGAACAGTAATGGTACTATCGTGTTGTAACATAATAGCTCCTGAGTGGCGCAGCGCTCTAAGGCACTGCATCTCCCTCTAAACACTTATCTTCCTCACTAGCTTTAAGCACCAGCTGTCAGAGCAGCTCACAGATCACTGCACCTGTACATAGCCCATCTATAATTTAGCCCAAACAACTACCTCTTCCACTACTGTATTTATTTTGCTCCTTTGCACCCCATTATTTCTATTTCTACTTTGCTCTTTCTTCCACTACAAATCTACCATTCCAGTGTTTTACTTGCTATATTGTATTTACTTTGCCACCATGGCCTTTTTTTGCCTTTACCTCCCTTATCTCACCTCATTTGCTCACATTGTACATAGACTTATTTTCTACTGTATTATTGACTGTACGTTTGTTTTACTCCATGTGTAACTCTGTGTTGTTGTATGTTGTCGAACTGCTTTGCTTTATCTTGGCCAGGTCGCTATTGTAAACGAGAACTTGTTCTCAACTTGCCTACCTGGTTAAATAAAGGTGAAATAAATCAAATAAAAAATCTCAGTGCAAGAGGCGTCACTACAGTCCCTGGTTCGAATCCAGGCTGTATCACATCCGGCTGTGATTGGGAGTCCCGGGGTAAGCCGTAATTGTAAATAAGAATTTGTTCTTCACTGATTTGCCTAGTTAAATAAAGATTAAATACGTTTTTAAAAAAATGTATAAAAACACATGGCACTGGGTAATGATCAATCTCTCTAGATGTGTCATGTTTCCATGACGACTATCAGTTCAGAGTGGAGTGTGACGGACCATCTCTCATCTCTCTAGAAATACAGAATGCCATTTGATCTGCCTGGGGTTGCTGGTCTGGGCAGCCTATTCCCTTTATAGTGCGCTACCGACTCTGGTTCAAAGTAGTGCACTATCAAGGGAATATGGTGCCATTTGGGACTAAGTGTGACAGCAGCGTATTACAGCAGTGTATTACAGCAGTGTATTACAGCAGTGTGTGACAGCAGTGTATTACAGCAGTGTGACAGCAGTGTGTGACAGCAGTGTGTGACAGCAGTGTATTACAGCAGTGTGTGACAGCAGTGTGTGACAGCAGTGTATTACAGCAGTGTATTACAGCAGTGTGTGACAGCAGTGTGTGACAGCAGTGTATTACAGCAGTGTGACAGCAGTGTATTACAGCAGTGTGACAGCAGTGTGTGACAGCAGTGTGACAGCATTGTGTGACAGCAGTGTGACAGCAGTGTATTACAGCAGTGTGACAGCAGTGTGTGACAGCAGTGTGTGACAGCAGTGTATTACAGCAGTGTATTACAGCAGTGTATTACAGCAGTGTGTGACAGCAGTGTATTACAGCAGTGTATTACAGCAGTGTATTACAGCAGTGTATTACAGCAGTGTGACAGCAGTGTATTACAGCAGTGTATTACAGCAGTGTGACAGCAGTGTATTACAGCAGTGTATTACAGCAGTGTGACAGCAGTGTATTACAGCAGTGTGACAGCAGTGTATTACAGCAGTGTATTACAGCAGTGTGACAGCAGTGTATTACAGCAGTGTGACAGCAGTGTATTACAGCAGTGTGTGACAGCAGTGTGTGACAGCAGTGTGTGACAGCAGTGTGACAGCAGTGTATTACAGCAGTGTATTACAGCAGTGTATTACAGCAGTGTATTTGTGAAGGTGGTAAATGACCTTTTAATGACGTCAGACCGAGGCTCTGCATCTGTCCTCGTGCTCCTAGATCTTAGTGCCGCTTTTGATACCATCGATCACCACATTCTTTTGGAGAGATTGGAAACCCAAATTGGTCTACATGGACAAGTTCTGGCCTGGTTTAGATCTTATCTGTCGGAAAGATATCAGTTTGTCTCTGTGAATGGTTTGTCCTCTGACAAATCAATTGTAAATTTCGGTGTTCCTCAAGGTTCCGTTTTAGGACCATTATTGTTTTCACTATATATTTTACCTCTTGGGGATGTCATTCGAAAACATAATGTTAAATTTCACTGCTATGCGGACGACACACAGCTGTACATTTCAATGAAACATGGTGAAGCCCCAAAATTGCCCTCGCTAGAAGCCTGTGTTTCAGACATAAAGAAGTGGATGGCTGCAAACTTTCTACTTTTAAACTCGGACAAAACAGAGATGCTTGTTCTAGGTCCCAAGAAACAAAGAGATCTTCTGTTGAATCTGACAATTAATCTGGATGGTTGTACAGTCGTCTCAAATAAAACTGTGAAGGACCTCGGCGTTACTCTGGACCCTGATCTCTCTTTTGAAGAACATATCAAGACTGTTTCAAGGACAGCTTTTTTCCATCTACGTAACATTGCAAAAATCAGAAATTTTCTGTCCAAAAATGACGCAGAAAAATTAATCCATGCTTTTGTTACTTCTAGGCTGGACTACTGCAATGCTCTACTTTCCGGCTACCCGGATAAAGCACTAAATAAACTTCAGTTAGTGCTAAATACGGCTGCTAGAATCCTGACTAGAACCAAAAAATTTGATCATATTACTCCAGTGCTAGCCTCCCTACACTGGCTTCCTGTTAAGGCAAGGGCTGATTTCAAGGTTTTACTGCTAACCTACAAAGTATTACATGGGCTTGCTCCTACCTATCTTTCCGATTTGGTCCTGCCGTACATACCTACACGTACGCTACGGTCACAAGACGCAGGTCTCCTAATTGTCCCTAGAATTTCTAAGCAAACGGCTGGAGGTAGGGCTTTCTCCTATAGAGCTCCATTTTTATGGAATGGTCTGCCTACCAATGTGAGAGACGCAGACTCAGTCTCAACCTTTAAGTGTTTACTGAAGACTTATCTCTTCAGTAGGTCCTATGATTAAGTATAGTCTGGCCCAGGAGTGTGAAGGTGAACGGAAAGGCTGGAGCAACGAACCGCCCTTGCTGTCTCTGCCTTGCCGGTTCCCCTCTTTCCACTGGGATTCTCTGCCTCTAACCCTTTTACAGGGGCTGAGTCACTGGCCTACTGGTGTTCTTCCATGCCGTCCATGGGAGGGGTGCGTCACTTGAGTGGGTTGAGTCACTGACGTGGTCTTCCTGTCTGGGTTGGCGCCCCCCTTGGGTTGTGCCATGGCGGAGATCGTTGTGGGCTATACTCGGCCTTGTCTTAGGACGGTAAGTTGGTGGTTGGAGACATCCCTCTAGTGGTGTGGGGGCTGTGCTTTGGCAAAGTGGGTGGGGTTATATCCTGCCTGTTTGGCCCTGTCCGGGGTATCATCGGATGGGGCCACAGTGTCTTCTGATCCCTCCTGTCTCAGCCTCCAGTATTTATGCTGCAGTAGTTTATGTGTCGGGGGGCTAGGGTCAGTCTGTTACATCTGGAGTATTTCTCTTGTCTTATCCGGTGTCCTGTGTGTATTTAAATATGCTCTCTCTAATTCTCTCTTTCTCTCTTTCTGTCTTTCTCTCGGAGGACCTGAGCCCTAGGACCATGCCTCAGGACTACCTGGTATGATGACTCCTTGCTGTCCCCAGTCCACCTGGCCGTGCTGCTGCTCCAGTTTCAACTGTTCTGCCTGCGGCTATGGAACCCTGACCTGTTCACCGGACGTGCTTGTTGCACCCTCGACAACTACTATGATTATTATCATTTGACCATGCTGGTCATTTATGAACATTTTAACATTTTAACATCTTGACCATGTTCTGTTATAATATCCACCCTGCACAGCCAGAAGAGGACTGGCCACCCCTCATAGCCTGGTTCCTCTCTAGGTTTCTTCCTAGGTTTTTGGCCTTTCTAGGGAGTTTTTCCTAGGGAGTTTTTCCTATCCACCGTGCTTCTTTCACATGCTTTGCTTGCTGTTTGGGGTTTTAGGCTGGGTTTCTGTACAGCACTTTGAGAATATCAGCTGATGTACGAAGGGCTATATAAATAAATTTGATTTGATTTTGATTTTGATTATTACAGCAGTGTGTGACAGCAGTGTATTACAGCAGTGTATTACAGCAGTGTATTACAGCAGTGTTACAGCAGTGTATTACAGCAGTGTAACAGCAGTGTGACAGCAGTGTAACAGCAGTGTATTACAGCAGTGTATTACAGCAGTGTATTACAGCGGTGTAACAGCGGTGTAACAGCAGTGTATTACAGCAGTATTACAGCAGTGTAACAGCAGTGTAACAGCAGTGTATTACAGCAGTGTAACAGCAGTGTAACAGCAGTGTAACAGCAGTGTATTACAGCAGTGTAACAGCAGTGAAACAGCGGTGTAACAGCAGTGTATTACAGTAGTGTAACAGCAGTGTAACAGCAGTGTATTACAGCAGTGTATTACAGCAGTGTAACAGCAGTGTGACAGCAGTGTAACAGCGGTGTAACAGCAGTGTATTACAGTAGTGTAACAGCAGTGTAACAGCAGTGTATTACAGCAGTGTATTACAGCAGTGTGACAGCAGTGTAACAGCAGTGTAACAGCAGTGTAACAGCGGTGTGTTTGGTCCCAGTTGGACGGCTCTAGAAGGGTTTTGTTGACAGCCTCTCCTGTTGATTGGCAGCTCAGCAACAGACTGATAGCTGCCAGGAGCTGGAGTCTAGTGTGTGTGTGTGTGTGTGTGTGTGTGTGTGTGTGTGTGTTTTTTGGTGAACTGTGTGGGGTTGTGTTTTTTTGGTTCGTGTGTGTGTGTGTGTGTGTGTGTGTGTGTGTGTGTGTGTGTGTGTGTGTGTGGGGGGGGTTTGTGTGTGTGTGTGTGTGTGTGTGTGTGTGTGTGTGTGTGTGTGTGTGTGTGTGGCAGACAGTGAGGAATGTTGTTCACTGAACAAAAATATAAAAGCAACATGTCAACAATTTCAAAGATTTTACTGAGTTACAGTTCAGATGAGGAAATCAGTCAACTGAAATAAATTCATTAGGCCCTAATCTGTTGATTTCATGACTGGGAATACACATATGCATCTGTTGATCACAGATACCTTTAAAAAATGTAGGGTTGTGGATCAGAAAACCAGTCAGTATGTTACCACCATGCAGCGCGACACATCTCCTTCACATAGAGTTGATCAGGCTGTTGGTTGTGGCCCTGTTGGAATGTTGTCCCACCTCCTCTTCAACGGCTGTGTGAAATTACTGGATATTGGCTGAAACTGGAACACGCTGTCGTACACGTCGATCCAGAGCATCCCAAACATGCTCAATATGGGTGACATGTCTGGTGAGTATGCAGGCCATGGAAGAACTGGGACATTTTCAGCTTCCAGGAATTGTGTACAGATCCTAGCGACATGGGGCTGTGCATTATCATGCTGAAACATGAGGTGAGGATGAATGAGCTCAACAATTGGCCTCAGGATTTTGTCACGGAATCTCTGTGCATTTAAATTGCCTTTGATAAAAATGCAATGGTGTTCGTTGTCTGTAGTTTATACCTGCCCATACCATAACCCCACCGCCACCGTGGGGCTCTCTGTTCACAACGTTAACATCAGCAAACCGCTCGCCCACACAACGCCATACTGCCCGGTACAGTTGAAACCGGGATTCATCCGTGAAGAGCACACTTCTCCAGCGTGCCAGTGGCCATCGACGGTGAGCATTTCCCCCACTGAAGTCGGTTACGACGCCGAACTGCGGTCAGGTTAAGACCCTGGTGAGGATGACGAGCAGAGGGTTTTCTGAATTCAGAAATTCTTCGGTTTTGCAAACATACACTTTCATCATCTGCCTGGGTGGCTGGTCACTGAAGATCCCGCCGGTTAAGAAGCCCGGATGTGGAGGTCCTGAGACTGGTGTGGTTACACGTGGTCTGCGGTCATGAGGTCGGTTGGACGTACCGCCAAATTCTCTAAAACGACATTGGATGCAAGTTATGTTAGCGTTTTTTTTTATTATCCCCCAGCACAAGGTGCACCTGTGTAATAATCATGCTGTTTAATTAGCCACACCTATCAGGTGGATGGATTATCTTGGCAAATGAGAAATGCTCACTCACAGGGATGTAAACAAATGTGTGCCCAAAATGTGAGAGAAATAAGCTTCTTTGTGCGTATTGAAATGTCTGTGGTCTTTGATTTGACTTTACAAGTTGAGTTTCTATTTTAGTTGAGGGTCTGTTACGTCTGTCTCCTCACCAAACGTCACCGTCACCAGATTGGTGAGGGATGAAAACTATTTCATTTCATCGGTTCATTGATTCAATTATTATTATTTATTTATATATATTTCTTATTGTTTTATTAAAATTCAAGTAGAAAGTGCTGCGTAGATAATAATATAATATAAATAATACATTTCTACCCTGAAGCGTGTTGATGGGTGAACTGTGGATAATTCGTTTATAAAGCCAAACTATTTACATCATTTTGTTATTTGCTCCCACTGTTTTAAACATGAATCTGTAATGATTCTCTGAAGCGTAACATATAACTAGGTCCTAAATGCAGCCAAACAGCCTCCTAAATGAAGCCCTGTTCCCTATGCAGTGAACTACTTTTAACCAGGGCCCAACGGGGGCCATTTGGGATGCACATATAAATAGAACACACTTGAACAGCCAGATATAATATACAACATGCATTTTGATTGGATAATGAAACTCTGTACAGTGAGGAACAACATGCATTTTGATTGGATAATGAAACTCTATACAGTGAGGAACAACATGCATTTTGATTGGATAATGAAACTCTATACAGTGAGGAACAACATGCATTTTGATTGGATAATGAAACTCTATACAGTGAGGAACAACATGCATTTTGATTGGATAATGACATGCATTTTGATTGGATAATGAAACTCTGTACAGTGAGGAACAACATGCATTTTGATTGGATAATGAAACTCTATACAGTGAGGAACAACGTGAATTTTGATTGGATAATGAAACTCTATACAGTGAGGAACAACATGCATTTTGATTGGATAATGAAACTCTATACAGTGAGGAACAACGTGCATTTTGATTGGATAATGAAACTCTATACAGTGAGGAACAACATGCATTTTGATTGGATAATGAAACTCTGTTGCTTGTGGATATTCATCCATGGTGCAGAATATATTTCATATCCCCTCAGCCCCAATCTCCTTCCCACCAGGGGTACTTCCTAAACGGTACCCTACTCCCTTTGGGTCCTGGTCTAAAGTAGTGCACTATGTAGGGAATAGGGTGCCATTTTGGGACATGGCCCAGCTGTCAGTCAAACAGAGCTTCAGCCGGCTACGTATTACTGAGTGTGCTTCAGATAATGCCCGGAGCCCATCTCCAGAAATCAATATGCTTTCTCTTTCCACAGAAGAGTAATTACTCCCACAGTACATCTCTGTACTCTTGTCAGCATAATTTCCTTCTGTTTTAACCCGTGGCCACACTTGATTATCATTGTAGAGAGTGAAACACTCCTCTCTGGCTGCTTGGAGAGATAGTGGGGGTGGCTCTTCACCTTGGTGTCTCTCTCTCTCTGTCTCTCTGTCTCTCTCTGTCTCTCTCTCTGTCTCTCTCTGTCTCTCTCCCTGTCGCTCTCTCTCTCTCTCTCTCTCTCTCTCTCTCTGTCTGTCTCTGTCTCTCTCTCTGTCTCTATCTCTCTCTGTCTCTATCTCTCTCTGTCTCTATCTCTCTCTGTCTCTGTCTCTCTCTCTCTGTCTCTCTCTCTGTCTCTCTCTCTGTCTCTGTCTCTCTCTGTCTCTATCTCTATCTCTCTCTGTCTCTATCTCTCTCTGTCTCTATCTCTCTCTGTCTCTCTCTCTGTCTCTCTCTCTGTCTCTCTCTCTGGCTGCTTGGAGAGATAGTGGGGGTGGCTCTTCGCCCTTTGGTCTCTCTCTCCCTCTCTCTCTCTCTGTCTCTCTCTCTCTCTCTCTCTCTCTCTCTCTCTCTCTCTCTCTCTCTCTCTCTCTCTCTCTCTCTCTCTCTCTGTCTGTCTCTCTCTCTCTCTCCCTGACAGGAACATTCCCTCCTCTGTATCAAGGAGGCTTCATTTAAATGATAATGCCCAAGAAGCCGTGATTTGGATGTTATATGGGCATGGTGTTGTTTAGCCCGAGACGAAGTCGAGAGGGTATGTCAATGTGTCCTACAAACTACAGCTTTGAGGGCAGTATCACTTTTATCCAACGTTACACACATTCAAATAATGATTGAAATATTTTTATTAAAAACTTTAAATGTATTCATACTATTTCATCTTTCCGTGAGTATTTAGTCCCTGACACAAATCTAGGCTGGTCGTTTGTTCTATTGGCATTGTTGCCAGCAAAGGTTTACTGGTCATCCAATCGATTGGCAGGGTCCAGGGAAGGAGGGGGAGGCAGGAGGAGGGGGGAGAGAGAAGGAGGGGAGGGAGGCAGGAGGGGGAGAGAGAAGGAGGGGGAGGCAGGAGGAAGGGGGAGAGAGAAGGAGGGGGAGGGAGGCAGGAGGGGGGAGAGAGAAGGAGGGGGAGGCAGGAGGAAGGGGGGAGAGAGAAGGAGGGGGAGGCAGGAGGAAGGGGGAGAGAGAAGGAGGGGGAGGCAGGAGGAAGGGGGAGAGAGAAGGAGGGGGAGGCAGGAGGAAGGGGGAGAGAGAAGGAGGGGGAGGGAGGCAGGAGGGGAGAGAGAGAGGGAGGGGGAGGCAGGAGGAAGGGGGAGAGAGAAGGAGGGGGAGGCAGGAGGAAGGGGGAGAGAGAGGGAGGTAAGGGAGGCAGGAGGAGGGGGGAGAGAGAAGGAGGGGGAGGGAGGCAGGAGGAGGGGGGAGAGAGAGGGAGGGTAAGGGAGGGAGGAGGAAGGGGGAGAGAGAAGGAGGGGGAGGGAGGCAGGAGGAAGGGGGAGAGAGAGGGAGGGTAAGGGAGCGGGAGGACCCCAGATGAAACCAAAAGGTGACAGGCTTATAAATCCAATGCAGCCATTTTTATCTCAATATATAATTTCTGGGAAATATAATTTCTGTGATTGTTTTCAATTAAAATGGTAAAAAAAATAAACAAATCAAAATCAAATCAAATGTTATTTGTCACATGCGCCGAATACAGCAGGTGTAGACCTGACCGTGAAATGCTGAATACAGCAGGTGTAGACCTGACCGTGAAATGTTGAATACAGCAGGTGTAGACCTGACCGTGAAATGCTGAATACAGCAGGTGTAGACCTGACCGTGAAATGCTGAATACAGCAGGTGTAGACCTGACCGTGAAATGCTGAATACAGCAGGTGTAGACCTGACCGTGAAATGCTGAATACAACAGGTGTAGACCTGACCGTGAAATGCTGAATACAGCAGGTGTAGACCTGACCGTGAAATGCTGAATACAACAGGTTTAGACATTACCGTGAAATGCTTACAAGCCCTTAAGAGTTACAAGAGTTAACTTAGGGATCGGCGTCCCGTTGTCGGGGCAGTTGTAAATCATGCAGCGCCTTGTGTCAAGATCGCAGATTTTATAGAAACAACAAATATCGGTACATAGATGTGTCTTATATCAGCTGAAAGCTTAAGTTCTTCTTAATATAACTGCACTGTCCAATTTACAGTAGCTATTACAGTGAAAAAATGCCATGCTATTGTTTGAGGAGAGCTCCTAACAACAAAACACTTTTTTCACCACGACAGGTTTGATAAATTCACCTCTGAAGGTGAAATGTGACCTTACATTCTGAAATCTTGCTCTGATTGATCATCCAAAGGGTCCCAGAGATAACATGAAGTGTTGTTTTGTTAGATAAAATCATTTTTCTTATCCTAAATAGGTCCGTATAGCATGCACGATCGATTTTTGTATTTCCACTCGTTCAATTTGCAAAGAAAGGAATCTGTGAAAATCGAACCCCAACTGTTGTTTCAACCAGTCAAATCACATGTTGTATTTATTCCTCAGAGATCCTAGAACGTAACCAGACTTCACTATATCATTAGGGGTGTAGTATATCCTATTGGACACCATATATGGTCAGAGAGCGACACCTTCATGGCACTCCGATGACGCGGCCGGTCTTCACTTGATCGACTAACTTTGTCAAATAAGCACCAATCGGGGTCAAACAAAGCTAGCTAGATATCCAATGAGCTGGGCTTTACGGCAGTGTCAGGAAACCCCGTATCTGTCTCAAAATGTAGCTGCTAACCTTGTGCGACAGGAAGTCTTATCCTTTTGGACAAAAATTACAAGAATATGGAGAGTTATGAAGTTATGAAAACTGGGTGTTTTGCAAATGTTGAACATATAATATGGCTACTAATACTGGAAAAGCTGAATCAAAGTCCAAGTATACAGATTTGATGATATTCATGTAGAAAAATATAATGTGAATGTCTCCTTCACGATTTGCCCAAATGTACCTGAGTGACTTCACACTAAATGTCATGTAGTTTGCTCATACTTCAAGTTATCCATCTGAAACTTTGCACATACACTGCTGCCATCTTGTGGACACATTGAACTTACAACCAGAGTGATGGCTAGATGTGGGACCTTTCTGTTGCATTTCAAATATGGTGGTAAAAAAAAAAAAAAGGTTTGGTTTTGTCTTTGTATTTTCTTCTACCAGATCTATTGTGTTATATTCTCCTACATTCAATTCACATTCCACAAACTTCAAAGTGTTTCCTTTCAAATGGTACCAACAATATGCATATCCTTGCGTCAGGCCCTGAGCTATAGGCAGTTAGATTTGGCTAAGTCATTTTAGGCGAAAATTGAAAAAATATATATATTATAATTTATTTAAGAAAATATTTACAAAATAAACTAAAGTAAAAAAATAAAAGATGAACAACAAAATAACAAAAAGTAGTACTGGGGCGGGCTCCTGTACCAAGTCAATGTGGGGTTACAGGTACTACAGGGGGGCTCCTGTACCAAGTTAATGTGTGGTTACAGGTACTACAGGGGGGCTCCTGTACCAAGTCAATGTGGGGTTACAGGTACTACAGGGGGCTCCTGTACCAAGTCAATGTGGGGTTACAGGTACTACAGGGGGGTTCCTGTACCAAGTTAATGTGGGGTTACAGGTTCTACAGGGACTCCTGTACCAAGTCAATGTGGGGTTACAGGTACTACAGGGGTACAGGTTAATTAATAGCTTCTTAGCAAACAGCAGTTTCACAAGCAAGGACTGTCTGGGAGTGGTCTGAGTGGGGAGGGGGAAACGGAGAGGTTTGGACCAGAGAGGTTTAGCAGAGAGGTTTGTAACAGAGAGGTTTAGCAGAGAGGTTTGGAGCAGAGAGGTTTGGAACAGAGAGGTTTAGCAGAGAGGTTTGGAACAGAGAGGTTTGGACCAGAGAGGTTTAGCAGAGAGGTTTGGACCAGAGAGGTTTAGCAGAGAGGTTTAGCAGAGAGGTTTTGGAACAGAGAGGTTTTGGAACAGAGAGGTTTGGAACAGAGAGGTTTGGACCAGAGAGGTTTAGCAGAGAGGTTTGGACCAGAGAGGTTTAGCAGAGAGGTTTGGAACAGAGAGGTTTTGGAACAGAGAGGTTTGGAACAGAGAAGTTTGGAACAGAGAGGTTTGGACCAGAGAGGTTTAGCAGAGAGGTTTGGACCAGAGAGGTTTAGCAGAGAGGTTTGGAACAGAGAGGTTTTGGAACAGAGAGGTTTGGACCAGAGAGGTTTGGAACAGAGAGGTTTGGAACAGAGAGGTTTGGACCAGAGAGGTTTGGAACTGTCTTTTTTATTGGTCTATTAACAAATGTATCGCCTGGTGATGTCACGAGGCAGGCCAAAACTACATCCCACCAAATCAGGTCTTTTCAAGCAGCTCTTATACTAAAAGGCAATTATCATAATTTTCACAACTCTGCAGTATTATTTCAACCTAATAGTGTGGAAATATATATAAAACACAGGACAGCCGCTTTTAACCACACCGGGCCTTTAAATGTACATAGTCCATTTTAAGATTGTCTCCAGCCTTGTTCACCATGCAACTGATTTAATACAGAGAAGAGCTCTCCCTCCCTCCCTCCCTCCCCTCTCTCTCTCTCTCTCTCTCTCTCTCTCTCTCCCCCCTCCCTCGCTCCCTCCCTCCCTCCCTCCCTCCCTCCCTCCCTCCCTCCCTCCCTCCCTCCCTCCCTCCCTCCCTCCCTCCCCCTCTCTCTCTCACTCCCCCCCTCTCTCCCTCCCTCCCCCCTCTCTCTCTCCCTCCCTCCCCCCTCTCTCCCTCCCTCCCCCCTCCCTCCCTCCCTCCCTCCCTCCCTCCCTCCCTCCCTCCCTCCCTCCCTCCCTCCCTCCCTCCCTCCTCTCTCTCTCTCCCTCCCCCCCCTCTCTCACTCCCCCCCACTCTCCCTCCCTCCCTCCCCCCTCCCTCCCTCCCTCCCCCTCTCTCTCCCCCCTCCCTCCCTCCCTCCCTCCCTCTACGTCTTTCCTTTATACTCGTTCTGAAGTCATTACTTGCCTGTGAAGTACCATCCCACACAGTGTCAGCTGCGATGTTCCATTGCTTCAGGGCTGGGAGGTAAATGTGGAAGGCCTCTTCATGTTAAAGTGAGAAGACAGCAGAATGTCGTTCTCACAAGATGTTCCCCAGTTGTAGGAAAACTATTTTAGTACTGAACATAATATTCAGATTAGATATGTCTGACAGCTGTGTGTGTGTGTGTGTGTGTGTGTGTGTGTGTGTGTGTGTGTGTGTGTGTGTGTGTGTGTGTGTGTGTGTGTGTGTGTGTGTGTGTGTGTGTGTGTTTGATATCAATCTGACAGTGTTGTGTAGTAAATGTATTTTCTAGTTGGTTTAGGTTTTCTCTGATATTACTGTCCAGTAACACTACTGACCCATTCTGTCTGATCTACTGTCCAGTAACACTACTGACCCATTCTGTCTGATATTACTGTCCAGTAACACTACTGACCCATTCTGTCTGATCTACTGTCCAGTAACACTACTGACCCATTCTGTCTGATATTACTGTTTAGTAACACTACTGACCCTTTCTGTCTGATATTACTGTCCAGTAACACTACTGACCCATTCTGTCTGATATTACTGTCCAGTAACACTACTGACCCTTTCTGTCTGATATTACTGTCCAGTAACACTACTGACCCATTCTGTCTGATATTACTGTCCAGTAACACTACTGATCCATTCTGTCTGATCGACTGTCCAGTAACACTACTGACCCATTCTGTCTGATATTACTGTCCAGTAACACTACTGACCCATTCTGTCTGATATTACTGTCCAGTAACACTACTGACCCATTCTGTCTGATATTACTGTCCAGTAACACTACTGACCCATTCTCTCTGATATTACTGTCCAGTAACACTACTGACCCATTCTGTCTGATATTACTGTCCAGTAACACTACTGACCCATTCTGTCTGATATTACTGTCCAGTAACACTACTGACCCATTCTCTCTGATATTACTGTCCAGTAACACTACTGACCCATTCTGTCTGATATTACTGTCCAGTAACACTACTGACCCATTCTGTCTGATCTACTGTCCAGTAACACTACTGACCCATTCTCTCTGATATTACTGTCCAGTAACACTACTGACCCATTCTGTCTGATATTACTGTCCAGTAACACTACTGACCCATTCTGTCTGATCTACTGTCCAGTAACACTACTGACCCATTCTGTCTGATCTGCTGTCCAGTAACACTACTGACCCATCCGGTCTGATATTACTGTCCAGTAACACTACTGGCCCATTCTGTCTGATATTACTGTCCAGTAACACTACTGACCCATCCGGTCTGATATTACTGTCCAGTAACACTACTGACCCATTCTCTCTGATCTACTGTTCAGTAACACTACTGACCCATTCTCTCTGATCTACTGTTCAGTAACACTACTGACCCATTCTCTCTGATCTACTGTCCAGTAACACTACTGACCCATTCTCTCTGATATTACTGTCCAGTAACACTACTGACCCATTCTCTCTGATCTACTGTTCAGTAACACTACTGACCCATTCTCTCTGATCTACTGTTCAGTAACACTACTGACCCATTCTCTCTGATCTACTGTTCAGTAACACTACTGTCAAGACGCTGGCCTGTTGGGGAGGTTTATGACCCCCATAAATACCTTTCCCCTTTTTCCTCTCTCTACTCTACTGATGTGACTATTGAAAATCCCTTTTTTAACATAGAGAGAGTCTGGTAACATCAAAAGGTGGGAAACTGAACCATATTTCGGTGATCCAACCAGTTGTAAATATGTGTTGGTACTTAATGAATCTGATGTCAGATCAGTTGGCGTCTGAGACATTATGACTGATGACAGGACGACATAAACTGTATCTGGGAAAGTCTACACATTCTAGTTATCAGATTCACATGGAATTGTTGTGCAATTTAAAATGTTTAAATATGAAACTATTTGTGAAATGATGAAATGTAATTTTTGCTTCTTATTAAAGGAGAGAACGGTTTGTCATAGAGTAAACTCTGCTCACTCAGAAGCCCCGCCCAAACACGCCTTTCTTTCACCACTATATAAACCCGTTGACAAAAATTCAACTTTCTGTTCCAAGGACGTGAGTACTTGCGGTCCCCACGTTGAAAGGACCAAGATCACCTACAGAACTAAGCCAACGTCAGCGTGAGCTCTGCTTGAACGACAAGAACCTAACGAAATTAGCATCGAATTTCAACGTGAAGATGGCGATCCACACGCCGAAAGGATGAATTTCGACTCTACCAGCCAGAATATAGCATGAGCTTAAAGTACGGCAACTTGGTATGAACTTTGAACTCTTATTCACTAAAGAAGTGATACCTCCTAGCCGTTGCGTTAGCGCAGCAACTGTAGACGTGGGCTAGGAAAGGACGGACAGAGTATCTGTTCCACCACACGACGACGGTACTACCAAGTATCCGTTCTACCACCAGACATTCTTCAAAGGACAACCCGGCCTTCCATCTACAACCAACCGATCGAAGCGCAGCTCAGAGTAAATATTTATTGAATTTTCCTTATCCAAATGGACGGTTATTTAGAATGCATAAGATTCTGTATTTACGATAGAGTAGCTTTACAAGGTCCGATCAGAGACCAAATTCCTTGGCTCCTCAGTCTTCCAGCACTTTCATTCAAAACCCAACCCCCTTTCTTTGTGTAACCAGCCATCATATCTGTTCCGTCCGCTAGGGACCTTTTCTTTTATGACATCATTTGTAATCACTGTATGATCCATTCTGTGTATGTGTAATTCTGTGTGATTGTTGAGGTATTTAGTAAATAAATAATTAAACCAAATTTTGTATTGCTGATTCAACTTGTTATCCAGGGTTTGTGAAGATAACCAAGAATTTACAACTTTCAGATGAGACTGAATAAGGTGACGATTGAATATTGACTGCTATTGATGTAAAAGATTACCAGGTCTTTAAGAGTTTATTCAGAAGATAACAGCTCTATAAACATTCTTTCGTGGTGCCCCGACTTTCTAGTTAATAACAGAGAAATGATTTTATAGAATAGCATGTCATATCACTTAATCCAGCATAGCCAAAGACACGACACTACTGAACCATTCTGTCTGATCTACCGCCCAGTAACACTACTGACCCATTCTGTCTGATATTACTGTTCAGTAACACTACTGACCCATTCTGTCCGATATTACTGTCCAGTAACACTACTGACCCATTCTGTCTGATCGACTGTCCAGTAACACTACTGACCCATTCTGTCTGATATTACTGTCCAGTAACACTACTGACCCATTTTGTCTGATCTGCTGTCCAGTAACACTACTGACCCATTCTGTCTGATCTACTGTCCAGTAACACTACTGACCCATTCTGTCTGATATTACTGTTCAGTAACACTACCTCCCATTCTGTCTGATATTACTGTCCAGTAACACTACTGACCCATTCTGTCTGATCGACTGTCCAGTAACACTACTGACCCATTCTGTCTGATATTACTGTCCAGTAACACTACTGACCCATTCTGTCTGATCGACTGTCCAGTAACACTACTGACCCAATCTGTCTGATCTACTGTCCAGTAACACTACTGACCCATTCTGTCTGATATTACTGTCCAGTAACACTACTGACCCATTCTGTCTGATATTACTGTCCAGTAACACTACTGACCCTTTCTGTCTGATCGACTGTCCAGTAACACTACTGACCCACTCTGTCTGATATTACTGTCCAGTAACACTACTGACCCATCCGGTCTGATATTACTGTCCAGTAACACTACTGACCCATTCTGTCTGATCTACTGTCCAGTAACACTACTGACCCATTCTGTCTGATATTACTGTTCAGTAACACTACTTCCCATTCTGTCTGATATTACTGTCCAGTAACACTACTGACCCATTCTGTCTGATCTACTGTCCAGTAACACTACTGACCCATCCGGTCTGATATTACTGTCCAGTAACACTACTGACCCATTCTGTCTGATCGACTGTCCAGTAACACTACTGACCCATTCTGTCTGATATTACTGTCCAGTAACACTACTGACCCATCCGGTCTGATATTACTGTCCAGTAACACTACTGACCCATTCTGTCTGATATTACTGTCCAGTAACACTACTGACCCATTCTGTCTGATATTACTGTCCAGTAACACTACTGACCCTTTCTGTCTGATCGACTGTCCAGTAACACTACTGACCCATTCTGTCTGATATTACTGTCCAGTAACACTACTGACCCATCCGGTCTGATATTACTGTCCAGTAACACTACTGACCCATTCTGTCTGATCGACTGTCCAGTAACACTACTGACCCATTCTGTCTGATCTACTGTCCAGTAACACTACTGACCCAATCTGTCTGAACAGTTATCTTATATACTGATGTACAGGAAGTTTCACTACAGAGGATGTTCTGTATGTTACCCCAGTTCACCAGTACATTATGTAGGATACTATCTTCAGTAGCGTTCTGTGTGTTACCCCAGTTCACCAGTACATTATGTAGGATACTACAGTATAGCCCCCCAGGGGTGCGTGCTCAGTCCCCTCCTGTACTCCCTGTTCACCGACGACTTTGTGGCCAAGCACGACTCCAACACCATCATTAAGTTTGCTGACGACACACCAGTGGTAGGCCTGATAACCGACAATGTTGAGACAGCCTATAGGGAGGAGGTCAGATACCTGGCAGTCTGGTGCCAGGACAACAACCTCTCCCTCAACGTGATCAAGACAAAGGAGATGATTGTGGACTACAGGAAAAGGAGGGCTGAACGGGCCCCCATTCACATCGACGGGGATGTAGTGGCGCGGGTTGAGAGCTTCAAGTTCCTTGGTGTCCACATCACCAACAAACTATCATGGTCCAAACACACCAAGAAAGTCTCAAAGAGGGCACGACAACGCATTTTCCCCCTCAGGAGACTAAAAAGATTTGGAATGGGTCCTCAGATCCTCAAAAAGTTCTAGAGCTGCACCATCGAGAGCATATGGTTGCGTCACCGCCTGATATGGCAACTGCTCAGCATCCGACCATAAGGTGCTACAGAGGGGAGTGCGTACAGCCCAGTACATCACTGGGGCCAAGCTTCCTGCCATCCAGGACCTCTATACCAGGCGGTGTCAGCCCTACAAATTGTCAAAGACTCCAGTCACCCAAGTCATAGACTGTTCTCTCTGCTACAGCACTGCAAGCAGTACCGGAGTGCCAAGTTTAGGACCAAAAGGCTCCTTAACAGCTTCTACCCCCCAAGCCATAAGACTGCTGAACAATGAATCAAATGGCCACCCAGACAACCCCCCCCCCTTTGTTTTTACACTGCTGCTACTCGCTGTTTATTATCTATGCATAGTCACTTTACCCCTACCTACATGTACAAATTACCTCGACTAAACTATACTTCCGCACATTGACTTGGTAACGGTACCCCCTGTATATAGTCTAGTTGTTGTTATTTTAATGTGTTACTTTTTATTATTTTACATTAGTTTAATTGGTAAATATTTTCTTAGCTCTATTTTCTCTATTTGATTTGATTTGATTGGCTCCAACAGCCACAGTTATCTCCCCTCCCCTCCTCTCCCCTCCCCTCCCCTCCCCTCCCCTCCCCTCCCCTCCCTCCCCTCCCCTCCCCTCCTCCTCCTGTCTCTTACCATCCAGCTTTAACTATTCAGTAGAGAGGGACTGTCTCTTACCATCCAGCTATAACTTATTCAGTAGAGAGGGACTGTCTCTTACCATCCAGCTATAACTATTCAGTAGAGAGGGACTGTCTCTTACCATCCAGCTATAACTATTCAGTAGAGAGGGACTGTCTCTTACCATCCAGCTATAACTATTCAGTAGAGAGGGACTGTCTCTTACCATCCAGCTATAACTATTCAGTAGAGAGGGACTGTCTCTTACCATCCAGCTATAACTATTCAGTAGAGAGGGACTGTCTCTTACCATCCAGCTATAACTTATTCAGTAGAGAGGGACTGTCTCTTACCATCCAGCTATAACTATTCAGTAGAGAGGGACTGTCTCTTACCATCCAGCTATAACTATTCAGTAGAGAGGGACTGTCTCTTACCATCCAGCTATAACTATTCAGTAGAGAGGGACTGTCTCTTACCATCCAGCTATAACTATTCAGTAGAGAGGGACTGTCTCTTACCATCCAGCTATAACTTATTCAGTAGAGAGGGACTGTCTCTTACCATCCAGCTATAACTATTCAGTAGAGAGGGACTGTCTCTTACCATCCAGCTATAACTATTCAGTAGAGAGGGACTGTCTCTTACCATCCAGCTATAACTATTCAGTAGAGAGGGACTGTCTCTTACCATCCAGCTATAACTATTCAGTAGAGAGGGACTGTCTCTTACCATCCAGCTATAACTATTCAGTAGAGAGGGACTGTCTCTTACCATCCAGCTATAACTTATTCAGTAGAGAGGGACTGTCTCTTACCATCCAGCTATAACTTATTCAGTAGAGAGGGACTGTCTCTTACCATCCAGCTATAACTATTCAGTAGAGAGGGACTGTCTCTTACCATCCAGCTATAACTTATTCAGTAGAGAGGGACTGTCTCTTACCATCCAGCTATAACTATTCAGTAGAGAGGGACTGTCTCTTACCATCCAGCTATAACTTATTCAGTAGAGAGGGACTGTCTCTTACCATCCAGCTATAACTATTCAGTAGAGAGGGACTGTCTCTTACCATCCAGCTATAACTATTCAGTAGAGAGGGACTGTCTCTTACCATCCAGCTATAACTATTCAGTAGAGAGGGACTGTCTCTTACCATCCAGCTATAACTTATTCAGTAGAGAGGGACTGTCTCTTACCATCCAGCTATAACTATTCAGTAGAGAGGGACTGTCTCTTACCATCCAGCTATAACTTATTCAGTAGAGAGGGACTGTCTCTTACCATCCAGCTATAACTTATTCAGTAGAGAGGGACTGTCTCTTACCATCCAGCTATAACTTATTCAGTAGAGAGGGACTGTCTCTTACCATCCAGCTATAACTTATTCAGTAGAGAGGGACTGTCTCTTACCATCCAGCTATAACTTATTCAGTAGAGAGGGACTGTCTCTTACCATCCAGCTATAACTTATTCAGTAGAGAGGGACTGTCTCTTACCATCCAGCTATAACTTATTCAGTAGAGAGGGACTGTCTCTTACCATCCAGCTATAACTTATTCAGTAGAGAGGGACTGTCTCTTACCATCCAGCTATAACTTATTCAGTAGAGAGGGACTGTCTCTTACCATCCAGCTATAACTTATTCAGTAGAGAGGGACTGTCTCTTACCATCCAGCTATAACTATTCAGTAGAGAGGGACTGTCTCTTACCATCCAGCTATAACTTATTCAGTAGAGAGGGACTGTCTCTTACCATCCAGCTATAACTATTCAGTAGAGAGGGACTGTCTCTTACCATCCAGCTATAACTATTCAGTAGAGAGGGACTGTCTCTTACCATCCAGCTATAACTATTCAGTAGAGAGGGACTGTCTCTTACCATCCAGCTATAACTATTCAGTAGAGAGGGACTGTCTCTTACCATCCAGCTATAACTATTCAGTAGAGAGGGACTGTCTCTTACCATCCAGCTATAACTATTCAGTAGAGAGGGACTGTCTCTTACCATCCAGCTATAACTATTCAGTAGAGAGGGACTGTCTCTTACCATCCAGCTATAACTATTCAGTAGAGAGGGACTGTCTCTTACCATCCAGCTATAACTATTCAGTAGAGAGGGACTGTCTCTTACCATCCAGCTATAACTATTCAGTAGAGAGGGACTGTCTCTTACCATCCAGCTATAACTATTCAGTAGAGAGGGACTGTCTCTTACCATCCAGCTATAACTATTCAGTAGAGAGGGACTGTCTCTTACCATCCAGCTATAACTATTCAGTAGAGAGGGACTGTCTCTTACCATCCAGCTATAACTATTCAGTAGAGAGGGACTGTCTCTTACCATCCAGCTATAACTATTCAGTAGAGAGGGACTGTCTCTTACCATCCAGCTATAACTATTCAGTAGAGAGGGACTGTCTCTTACCATCCAGCTATAACTATTCAGTAGAGAGGGACTGTCTCTTACCATCCAGCTATAACTATTCAGTAGAGAGGGACTGTCTCTTACCATCCAGCTATAACTATTCAGTAGAGAGGGACTGTCTCTTACCATCCAGCTATAACTATTCAGTAGAGAGGGACTGTCTCTTACCATCCAGCTATAACTATTCAGTAGAGAGGGACTGTCTCTTACCATCCAGCTATAACTATTCAGTAGAGAGGGACTGTCTCTTACCATCCAGCTATAACTATTCAGTAGAGAGGGACTGTCTCTTACCATCCAGCTATAACTTATTCAGTAGAGAGGGACTGTCTCTTACCATCCAGCTATAACTATTCAGTAGAGAGGGACTGTCTCTTACCATCCAGCTATAACTATTCAGTAGAGAGGGACTGTCTCTTACCATCCAGCTATAACTATTCAGTAGAGAGGGACTGTCTCTTACCATCCAGCTATAACTATTCAGTAGAGAGGGACTGTCTCTTACCATCCAGCTATAACTATTCAGTAGAGAGGGACTGTCTCTTACCATCCAGCTATAACTATTCAGTAGAGAGGGACTGTCTCTTACCATCCAGCTATAACTATTCAGTAGAGAGGGACTGTCTCTTACCATCCAGCTATAACTATTCAGTAGAGAGGGACTGTCTCTTACCATCCAGCTATAACTATTCAGTAGAGAGGGACTGTCTCTTACCATCCAGCTATAACTATTCAGTAGAGAGGGACTGTCTCTTACCATCCAGCTATAACTTATTCAGTAGAGAGGGACTGTCTCTTACCATCCAGCTATAACTATTCAGTAGAGAGGGACTGTCTCTTACCATCCAGCTATAACTTATTCAGTAGAGAGGGACTGTCTCTTACCATCCAGCTATAACTATTCAGTAGAGAGGGACTGTCTCTTACCATCCAGCTATAACTATTCAGTAGAGAGGGACTGTCTCTTACCATCCAGCTATAACTATTCAGTAGAGAGGGACTGTCTCTTACCATCCAGCTATAACTATTCAGTAGAGAGGGACTGTCTCTTACCATCCAGCTATAACTATTCAGTAGAGAGGGACTGTCTCTTACCATCCAGCTATAACTATTCAGTAGAGAGGGACTGTCTCTTACCATCCAGCTATAACTATTCAGTAGAGAGGGACTGTCTCTTACCATCCAGCTATAACTATTCAGTAGAGAGGGACTGTCTCTTACCATCCAGCTATAACTATTCAGTAGAGAGGGACTGTCTCTTACCATCCAGCTATAACTATTCAGTAGAGAGGGACTGTCTCTTACCATCCAGCTATAACTATTCAGTAGAGAGGGACTGTCTCTTACCATCCAGCTATAACTATTCAGTAGAGAGGGACTGTCTCTTACCATCCAGCTATAACTATTCAGTAGAGAGGGACTGTCTCTTACCATCCAGCTATAACTATTCAGTAGAGAGGGACTGTCTCTTACCATCCAGCTATAACTATTCAGTAGAGAGGGACTGTCTCTTACCATCCAGCTATAACTATTCAGTAGAGAGGGACTGTCTCTTACCATCCAGCTATAACTATTCAGTAGAGAGGGACTGTCTCTTACCATCCAGCTATAACTATTCAGTAGAGAGGGACTGTCTCTTACCATCCAGCTATAACTATTCAGTAGAGAGGGACTGTCTCTTACCATCCAGCTATAACTATTCAGTAGAGAGGGACTGTCTCTTACCATCCAGCTATAACTATTCAGTAGAGAGGGACTGTCTCTTACCATCCAGCTATAACTATTCAGTAGAGAGGGACTGTCTCTTACCATCCAGCTATAACTATTCAGTAGAGAGGGACTGTCTCTTACCATCCAGCTATAACTATTCAGTAGAGAGGGACTGTCTCTTACCATCCAGCTATAACTTATTCAGTAGAGAGGGACTGTCTCTTACCATCCAGCTATAACTATTCAGTAGAGAGGGACTGTCTCTTACCATCCAGCTATAACTATTCAGTAGAGAGGGACTGTCTCTTACCATCCAGCTATAACTATTCAGTAGAGAGGGACTGTCTCTTACCATCCAGCTATAACTATTCAGTAGAGAGGGACTGTCTCTTACCATCCAGCTATAACTATTCAGTAGAGAGGGACTGTCTCTTACCATCCAGCTATAACTATTCAGTAGAGAGGGACTGTCTCTTACCATCCAGCTATAACTATTCAGTAGAGAGGGACTGTCTCTTACCATCCAGCTATAACTATTCAGTAGAGAGGGACTGTCTCTTACCATCCAGCTATAACTATTCAGTAGAGAGGGACTGTCTCTTACCATCCAGCTATAACTATTCAGTAGAGAGGGACTGTCTCTTACCATCCAGCTATAACTATTCAGTAGAGAGGGACTGTCTCTTACCATCCAGCTATAACTATTCAGTAGAGAGGGACTGTCTCTTACCATCCAGCTATAACTATTCAGTAGAGAGGGACTGTCTCTTACCATCCAGCTATAACTATTCAGTAGAGAGGGACTGTCTCTTACCATCCAGCTATAACTATTCAGTAGAGAGGGACTGTCTCTTACCATCCAGCTATAACTATTCAGTAGAGAGGGACTGTCTCTTACCATCCAGCTATAACTTATTCAGTAGAGAGGGACTGTCTCTTACCATCCAGCTATAACTATTCAGTAGAGAGGGACTGTCTCTTACCATCCAGCTATAACTATTCAGTAGAGAGGGACTGTCTCTTACCATCCAGCTATAACTATTCAGTAGAGAGGGACTGTCTCTTACCATCCAGCTATAACTATTCAGTAGAGAGGGACTGTCTCTTACCATCCAGCTATAACTATTCAGTAGAGAGGGACTGTCTCTTACCATCCAGCTATAACTATTCAGTAGAGAGGGACTGTCTCTTACCATCCAGCTATAACTATTCAGTAGAGAGGGACTGTCTCTTACCATCCAGCTATAACTATTCAGTAGAGAGGGACTGTCTCTTACCATCCAGCTATAACTATTCAGTAGAGAGGGACTGTCTCTTACCATCCAGCTATAACTATTCAGTAGAGAGGGACTGTCTCTTACCATCCAGCTATAACTATTCAGTAGAGAGGGACTGTCTCTTACCATCCAGCTATAACTATTCAGTAGAGAGGGACTGTCTCTTACCATCCAGCTATAACTATTCAGTAGAGAGGGACTGTCTCTTACCATCCAGCTATAACTATTCAGTAGAGAGGGACTGTCTCTTACCATCCAGCTATAACTATTCAGTAGAGAGGGACTGTCTCTTACCATCCAGCTATAACTATTCAGTAGAGAGGGACTGTCTCTTACCATCCAGCTATAACTATTCAGTAGAGAGGGACTGTCTCTTACCATCCAGCTATAACTATTCAGTAGAGAGGGACTGTCTCTTACCATCCAGCTATAACTATTCAGTAGAGAGGGACTGTCTCTTACCATCCAGCTATAACTATTCAGTAGAGAGGGACTGTCTCTTACCATCCAGCTATAACTATTCAGTAGAGAGGGACTGTCTCTTACCATCCAGCTATAACTATTCAGTAGAGAGGGACTGTCTCTTACCATCCAGCTATAACTATTCAGTAGAGAGGGACTGTCTCTTACCATCCAGCTATAACTATTCAGTAGAGAGGGACTGTCTCTTACCATCCAGCTATAACTATTCAGTAGAGAGGGACTGTCTCTTACCATCCAGCTATAACTATTCAGTAGAGAGGGACTGTCTCTTACCATCCAGCTATAACTATTCAGTAGAGAGGGACTGTCTCTTACCATCCAGCTATAACTATTCAGTAGAGAGGGACTGTCTCTTACCATCCAGCTATAACTATTCAGTAGAGAGGGACTGTCTCTTACCATCCAGCTATAACTTATTCAGTAGAGAGGGACTGTCTCTTACCATCCAGCTATAACTATTCAGTAGAGAGGGACTGTCTCTTACCATCCAGCTATAACTATTCAGTAGAGAGGGACTGTCTCTTACCATCCAGCTATAACTATTCAGTAGAGAGGGACTGTCTCTTACCATCCAGCTATAACTTATTCAGTAGAGAGGGACTGTCTCTTACCATCCAGCTATAACTATTCAGTAGAGAGGGACTGTCTCTTACCATCCAGCTATAACTATTCAGTAGAGAGGGACTGTCTCTTACCATCCAGCTATAACTTATTCAGTAGAGAGGGACTGTCTCTTACCATCCAGCTATAACTATTCAGTAGAGAGGGACTGTCTCTTACCATCCAGCTATAACTATTCAGTAGAGAGGGACTGTCTCTTACCATCCAGCTATAACTATTCAGTAGAGAGGGACTGTCTCTTACCATCCAGCTATAACTATTCAGTAGAGAGGGACTGTCTCTTACCATCCAGCTATAACTATTCAGTAGAGAGGGACTGTCTCTTACCATCCAGCTATAACTATTCAGTAGAGAGGGACTGTCTCTTACCATCCAGCTATAACTATTCAGTAGAGAGGGACTGTCTCTTACCATCCAGCTATAACTATTCAGTAGAGAGGGACTGTCTCTTACCATCCAGCTATAACTATTCAGTAGAGAGGGACTGTCTCTTACCATCCAGCTATAACTATTCAGTAGAGAGGGACTGTCTCTTACCATCCAGCTATAACTATTCAGTAGAGAGGGACTGTCTCTTACCATCCAGCTATAACTTATTCAGTAGAGAGGGACTGTCTCTTACCATCCAGCTATAACTATTCAGTAGAGAGGGACTGTCTCTTACCATCCAGCTATAACTATTCAGTAGAGAGGGACTGTCTCTTACCATCCAGCTATAACTATTCAGTAGAGAGGGACTGTCTCTTACCATCCAGCTATAACTATTCAGTAGAGAGGGACTGTCTCTTACCATCCAGCTATAACTATTCAGTAGAGAGGGACTGTCTCTTACCATCCAGCTATAACTATTCAGTAGAGAGGGACTGTCTCTTACCATCCAGCTATAACTATTCAGTAGAGAGGGACTGTCTCTTACCATCCAGCTATAACTATTCAGTAGAGAGGGACTGTCTCTTACCATCCAGCTATAACTTATTCAGTAGAGAGGGACTGTCTCTTACCATCCAGCTATAACTATTCAGTAGAGAGGGACTGTCTCTTACCATCCAGCTATAACTATTCAGTAGAGAGGGACTGTCTCTTACCATCCAGCTATAACTATTCAGTAGAGAGGGACTGTCTCTTACCATCCAGCTATAACTATTCAGTAGAGAGGGACTGTCTCTTACCATCCAGCTATAACTATTCAGTAGAGAGGGACTGTCTCTTACCATCCAGCTATAACTATTCAGTAGAGAGGGACTGTCTCTTACCATCCAGCTATAACTATTCAGTAGAGAGGGACTGTCTCTTACCATCCAGCTATAACTATTCAGTAGAGAGGGACTGTCTCTTACCATCCAGCTATAACTATTCAGTAGAGAGGGACTGTCTCTTACCATCCAGCTATAACTATTCAGTAGAGAGGGACTGTCTCTTACCATCCAGCTATAACTTATTCAGTAGAGAGGGACTGTCTCTTACCATCCAGCTATAACTATTCAGTAGAGAGGGACTGTCTCTTACCATCCAGCTATAACTATTCAGTAGAGAGGGACTGTCTCTTACCATCCAGCTATAACTATTCAGTAGAGAGGGACTGTCTCTTACCATCCAGCTATAACTATTCAGTAGAGAGGGACTGTCTCTTACCATCCAGCTATAACTATTCAGTAGAGAGGGACTGTCTCTTACCATCCAGCTATAACTATTCAGTAGAGAGGGACTGTCTCTTACCATCCAGCTATAACTATTCAGTAGAGAGGGACTGTCTCTTACCATCCAGCTATAACTATTCAGTAGAGAGGGACTGTCTCTTACCATCCAGCTATAACTATTCAGTAGAGAGGGACTGTCTCTTACCATCCAGCTATAACTATTCAGTAGAGAGGGACTGTCTCTTACCATCCAGCTATAACTATTCAGTAGAGAGGGACTGTCTCTTACCATCCAGCTATAACTATTCAGTAGAGAGGGACTGTCTCTTACCATCCAGCTATAACTATTCAGTAGAGAGGGACTGTCTCTTACCATCCAGCTATAACTATTCAGTAGAGAGGGACTGTCTCTTACCATCCAGCTATAACTATTCAGTAGAGAGGGACTGTCTCTTACCATCCAGCTATAACTATTCAGTAGAGAGGGACTGTCTCTTACCATCCAGCTATAACTATTCAGTAGAGAGGGACTGTCTCTTACCATCCAGCTATAACTATTCAGTAGAGAGGGACTGTCTCTTACCATCCAGCTATAACTTATTCAGTAGAGAGGGACTGTCTCTTACCATCCAGCTATAACTATTCAGTAGAGAGGGACTGTCTCTTACCATCCAGCTATAACTTATTCAGTAGAGAGGGACTGTCTCTTACCATCCAGCTATAACTTATTCAGTAGAGAGGGACTGTCTCTTACCATCCAGCTATAACTTATTCAGTAGAGAGGGACTGTCTCTTACCATCCAGCTATAACTTATTCAGTAGAGAGGGACTGTCTCTTACCATCCAGCTATAACTATTCAGTAGAGAGGGACTGTCTCTTACCATCCAGCTATAACTATTCAGTAGAGAGGGACTGTCTCTTACCATCCAGCTATAACTATTCAGTAGAGAGGGACTGTCTCTTACCATCCAGCTATAACTATTCAGTAGAGAGGGACTGTCTCTTACCATCCAGCTATAACTATTCAGTAGAGAGGGACTGTCTCTTACCATCCAGCTATAACTTATTCAGTAGAGAGGGACTGTCTCTTACCATCCAGCTATAACTATTCAGTAGAGAGGGACTGTCTCTTACCATCCAGCTATAACTATTCAGTAGAGAGGGACTGTCTCTTACCATCCAGCTATAACTATTCAGTAGAGAGGGACTGTCTCTTACCATCCAGCTATAACTTATTCAGTAGAGAGGGACTGTCTCTTACCATCCAGCTATAACTATTCAGTAGAGAGGGACTGTCTCTTACCATCCAGCTATAACTTATTCAGTAGAGAGGGACTGTCTCTTACCATCCAGCTATAACTATTCAGTAGAGAGGGACTGTCTCTTACCATCCAGCTATAACTATTCAGTAGAGAGGGACTGTCTCTTACCATCCAGCTATAACTATTCAGTAGAGAGGGACTGTCTCTTACCATCCAGCTATAACTTATTCAGTAGAGAGGGACTGTCTCTTACCATCCAGCTATAACTATTCAGTAGAGAGGGACTGTCTCTTACCATCCAGCTATAACTTATTCAGTAGAGAGGGACTGTCTCTTACCATCCAGCTATAACTTATTCAGTAGAGAGGGACTGTCTCTTACCATCCAGCTATAACTATTCAGTAGAGAGGGACTGTCTCTTACCATCCAGCTATAACTATTCAGTAGAGAGGGACTGTCTCTTACCATCCAGCTATAACTTATTCAGTAGAGAGGGACTGTCTCTTACCATCCAGCTATAACTATTCAGTAGAGAGGGACTGTCTCTTACCATCCAGCTATAACTATTCAGTAGAGAGGGACTGTCTCTTACCATCCAGCTATAACTATTCAGTAGAGAGGGACTGTCTCTTACCATCCAGCTATAACTATTCAGTAGAGAGGGACTGTCTCTTACCATCCAGCTATAACTATTCAGTAGAGAGGGACTGTCTCTTACCATCCAGCTATAACTATTCAGTAGAGAGGGACTGTCTCTTACCATCCAGCTATAACTATTCAGTAGAGAGGGACTGTCTCTTACCATCCAGCTATAACTATTCAGTAGAGAGGGACTGTCTCTTACCATCCAGCTATAACTATTCAGTAGAGAGGGACTGTCTCTTACCATCCAGCTATAACTATTCAGTAGAGAGGGACTGTCTCTTACCATCCAGCTATAACTATTCAGTAGAGAGGGACTGTCTCTTACCATCCAGCTATAACTATTCAGTAGAGAGGGACTGTCTCTTACCATCCAGCTATAACTATTCAGTAGAGAGGGACTGTCTCTTACCATCCAGCTATAACTATTCAGTAGAGAGGGACTGTCTCTTACCATCCAGCTATAACTATTCAGTAGAGAGGGACTGTCTCTTACCATCCAGCTATAACTATTCAGTAGAGAGGGACTGTCTCTTACCATCCAGCTATAACTATTCAGTAGAGAGGGACTGTCTCTTACCATCCAGCTATAACTATTCAGTAGAGAGGGACTGTCTCTTACCATCCAGCTATAACTATTCAGTAGAGAGGGACTGTCTCTTACCATCCAGCTATAACTATTCAGTAGAGAGGGACTGTCTCTTACCATCCAGCTATAACTATTCAGTAGAGAGGGACTGTCTCTTACCATCCAGCTATAACTATTCAGTAGAGAGGGACTGTCTCTTACCATCCAGCTATAACTATTCAGTAGAGAGGGACTGTCTCTTACCATCCAGCTATAACTTATTCAGTAGAGAGGGACTGTCTCTTACCATCCAGCTATAACTATTCAGTAGAGAGGGACTGTCTCTTACCATCCAGCTATAACTTATTCAGTAGAGAGGGACTGTCTCTTACCATCCAGCTATAACTATTCAGTAGAGAGGGACTGTCTCTTACCATCCAGCTATAACTATTCAGTAGAGAGGGACTGTCTCTTACCATCCAGCTATAACTATTCAGTAGAGAGGGACTGTCTCTTACCATCCAGCTATAACTTATTCAGTAGAGAGGGACTGTCTCTTACCATCCAGCTATAACTATTCAGTAGAGAGGGACTGTCTCTTACCATCCAGCTATAACTATTCAGTAGAGAGGGACTGTCTCTTACCATCCAGCTATAACTATTCAGTAGAGAGGGACTGTCTCTTACCATCCAGCTATAACTATTCAGTAGAGAGGGACTGTCTCTTACCATCCAGCTATAACTTATTCAGTAGAGAGGGACTGTCTCTTACCATCCAGCTATAACTATTCAGTAGAGAGGGACTGTCTCTTACCATCCAGCTATAACTATTCAGTAGAGAGGGACTGTCTCTTACCATCCAGCTATAACTATTCAGTAGAGAGGGACTGTCTCTTACCATCCAGCTATAACTATTCAGTAGAGAGGGACTGTCTCTTACCATCCAGCTATAACTATTCAGTAGAGAGGGACTGTCTCTTACCATCCAGCTATAACTATTCAGTAGAGAGGGACTGTCTCTTACCATCCAGCTATAACTATTCAGTAGAGAGGGACTGTCTCTTACCATCCAGCTATAACTATTCAGTAGAGAGGGACTGTCTCTTACCATCCAGCTATAACTATTCAGTAGAGAGGGACTGTCTCTTACCATCCAGCTATAACTATTCAGTAGAGAGGGACTGTCTCTTACCATCCAGCTATAACTATTCAGTAGAGAGGGACTGTCTCTTACCATCCAGCTATAACTATTCAGTAGAGAGGGACTGTCTCTTACCATCCAGCTATAACTATTCAGTAGAGAGGGACTGTCTCTTACCATCCAGCTATAACTATTCAGTAGAGAGGGACTGTCTCTTACCATCCAGCTATAACTTATTCAGTAGAGAGGGACTGTCTCTTACCATCCAGCTATAACTATTCAGTAGAGAGGGACTGTCTCTTACCATCCAGCTATAACTATTCAGTAGAGAGGGACTGTCTCTTACCATCCAGCTATAACTATTCAGTAGAGAGGGACTGTCTCTTACCATCCAGCTATAACTATTCAGTAGAGAGGGACTGTCTCTTACCATCCAGCTATAACTTATTCAGTAGAGAGGGACTGTCTCTTACCATCCAGCTATAACTATTCAGTAGAGAGGGACTGTCTCTTACCATCCAGCTATAACTATTCAGTAGAGAGGGACTGTCTCTTACCATCCAGCTATAACTATTCAGTAGAGAGGGACTGTCTCTTACCATCCAGCTATAACTTATTCAGTAGAGAGGGACTGTCTCTTACCATCCAGCTATAACTATTCAGTAGAGAGGGACTGTCTCTTACCATCCAGCTATAACTATTCAGTAGAGAGGGACTGTCTCTTACCATCCAGCTATAACTTATTCAGTAGAGAGGGACTGTCTCTTACCATCCAGCTATAACTATTCAGTAGAGAGGGACTGTCTCTTACCATCCAGCTATAACTATTCAGTAGAGAGGGACTGTCTCTTACCATCCAGCTATAACTATTCAGTAGAGAGGGACTGTCTCTTACCATCCAGCTATAACTTATTCAGTAGAGAGGGACTGTCTCTTACCATCCAGCTATAACTATTCAGTAGAGAGGGACTGTCTCTTACCATCCAGCTATAACTATTCAGTAGAGAGGGACTGTCTCTTACCATCCAGCTATAACTATTCAGTAGAGAGGGACTGTCTCTTACCATCCAGCTATAACTTATTCAGTAGAGAGGGACTGTCTCTTACCATCCAGCTATAACTATTCAGTAGAGAGGGACTGTCTCTTACCATCCAGCTATAACTTATTCAGTAGAGAGGGACTGTCTCTTACCATCCAGCTATAACTATTCAGTAGAGAGGGACTGTCTCTTACCATCCAGCTATAACTATTCAGTAGAGAGGGACTGTCTCTTACCATCCAGCTATAACTATTCAGTAGAGAGGGACTGTCTCTTACCATCCAGCTATAACTTATTCAGTAGAGAGGGACTGTCTCTTACCATCCAGCTATAACTATTCAGTAGAGAGGGACTGTCTCTTACCATCCAGCTATAACTTATTCAGTAGAGAGGGACTGTCTCTTACCATCCAGCTATAACTATTCAGTAGAGAGGGACTGTCTCTTACCATCCAGCTATAACTTATTCAGTAGAGAGGGACTGTCTCTTACCATCCAGCTATAACTTATTCAGTAGAGAGGGACTGTCTCTTACCATCCAGCTATAACTTATTCAGTAGAGAGGGACTGTCTCTTACCATCCAGCTATAACTATTCAGTAGAGAGGGACTGTCTCCTTACCATCCAGCTATAACTTATTCAGTAGAGAGGGACTGTCTCTTACCATCCAGCTATAACTATTCAGTAGAGAGGGACTGTCTCTTACCATCCAGCTATAACTTATTCAGTAGAGAGGGACTGTCTCTTACCATCCAGCTATAACTTATTCAGTAGAGAGGGACTGTCTCTTACCATCCAGCTATAACTTATTCAGTAGAGAGGGACTGTCTCTTACCATCCAGCTATAACTATTCAGTAGAGAGGGACTGTCTCTTACCATCCAGCTATAACTTATTCAGTAGAGAGGGACTGTCTCTTACCATCCAGCTATAACTATTCAGTAGAGAGGGACTGTCTCTTACCATCCAGCTTTAACTATTCAGTAGAGAGGGACTGTCTCTTACCATCCATTAAAATTCAGAGATAAAAAGCTTGAATACCTCATTGTATAGTAGATAGGTGTGTGTGTGTGTGTGTGTGTGTGTGTGTGTGTGTGTGTGTGTGTGTGTGTGTGTGTGTGTGTGTGTGTGTGTGTGTGTGTGTGTGTGTGTGTGTGTGTGTGTGTGTGTTTAGATGGTAGAGAGCTGTATTGGAGTGCTACGTGGAAGGACATGGAGTTTCCTGTCTGCTCTCTCTCAGGGAATTGTTCAAGTGAAATCAAAGTCACATTTACTTTGTGAAGTATTCCCGAGAAATATAGTTACACAATGTAACAACCAGCTACATCAGTATTCTACTTCCATTTCTCTTCTCCCGTGGAATGTTTACTTACAACTCATTTACATAAGATGTGAATATTTATTCTGTTCAAAGTCAAGACTGAGAGAAACTATAATATTGTTTATCCTCTAACCCACTTTGATCAAGAGATATTTTTTAATTCCTGATTATCTGAGAATATTACAGATACTGTCTGAGAATACTACAGAACCTCTGAGAATACTACAGATACCGTCTGAGAATACTACAGATACTGTCTGAGAATACTACAGATACCGTCTGAGAATACTACAGATACTGTCTGAGAATACTACAGATACTGTCTGAGAATACTACAGATACTGTCTGAGAATACTACAGATACTGTCTGAGAATACTACAGATACTGTCTGAGAATACTACAGATACTGTCTGAGAATACTACAGATACCGTCTGAGCTGAGAATACTACAGATACTGTCTGAGAATACTACAGATACTGTCTGAGAATACTACAGATACTGTCTGAGAATACTACAGATACTGTCTGAGAATACTACAGATACTGTCTGAGAATACTACAGATACTGTCTGAGAATACTACCGATACTGTCTGAGAATACTACAGATACTGTCTGAGAATACTACAGATGTAGTCAGACTTCTGACTCAAATAGACAAAGTTTGAAAAATGTATTCTTTGACGTATGTATTCTAATAAGAAATAAGAAATAATAAAACAATTTCATTCACTTTTTTAGAAACAATTACATGATTAAATATACCTAAAACAATTCTACCTTTTCTCATAGCACAATTATGCAAAAATAAATAACATAACAGATAACTTCTTAGCACAACTTAGATGTAATGTACATCATGCGCTCTGAGAAGAGAATTGTGGAACTGTACAATCTTCATGTTTCTGTCTGACTCAGAGCTCCTCTCATTGGGCTTTGTTCCATTGTCAAATATTCCAGTCTGAGTCCTGAGTCCCGTTGGGAAAAGTATTTCATGAGAAGACGGCGTTACCATGTGGAGATGTGATGTTACTCGAAGACGTGATTCCATGTCAGAACGAGAGGTGAGAAGAGGGATCGAGGTGCAGACCAGACAGATACTCTGGACAGGCCTAGCTCTCAACTCCTCTCCGCCTCAACCCCCAGTCTTAACGCTTGTCTTGTCAAAACTCTCCCTCAGTTGTCAGACAGCCGACCTCTCTGTTGCCAGGTAACTCCTAACCAATGTTGACGGACTAATTGCTGTCCCTGTGTGAAAAGAAAAGGTTATCGTTGAAGATTCCCGGGAGAGAAAAGCCACGTTCAGAATCTCTGGATGAGCATGTGTGTGAGGCGGAGTGGGGAGGTGTGATTTACCTGGCTCCCTCCCTCCCTCCCTCCTCTCTCTCTCTCTGGGGTTAGACTGGATGAGAGGCTGTCAAATACAACTGACAGACAAAAAGGGAGACTAATGTGTCCGACTGATGGAAATGTCTCTTTATCCTGCTGTGTGCAGAACCTTGTTCGGGAAAATAGAGCTATTAAAAATACAGACGAGATGGTCCCTGCAGGGTTTCAGGCTGTGAACGTTTTCTTTCTAGCGGTGGACTGGGAATGTCCCTGTTGCATTAACAACCAGTCAATAGGTTACTGTATAGCTGGGAAACATGGGTAAAATGAAGCAGTGCAGGTGCTGTCTCTTTTCCATAGCAGTTCATAGATACTACTGCTGCCGCCGCTCTGTCAGCTGTCCTCCTAATCACTGAGAAAAGGGCCATTCCACATGGTAATCGTTTGTTCCAGTGTCACAGCAGACATACAGATCACAGTGACCATTTAACAGCTCGTATCACACAGAGGTCAGAGGTCAGGGTATCAGTCAGAAGAGTCTGATCCCCAGTCGGCATCAAAAACCGTCATTTAACCCAGTCTAACCTCTCACAGCTTCGTTTAACCCAGTCTATCTCCTCCCAGAGAACTCATCTCTCACAGCCTCCTTTGTTAAATCTTGGTCTCTGCATCCATCGCGACTGTGTCCCCCTCGCTAAGTGTTGATCTGGCTTCAATCCATATAATATCTCTGTCTCTGCATCCATCGCGACTGTGTCCCCCTCGCTAAGTGTTGATCTGGCTTCAATCCATATTCAATCTCTGGCTCTGCATCCATCGTGACTCTGTCCCCTCACTAAGTGTTGATCTGGCTTCGGTCCATTTAATATCTCTGGCTCGTGTTCTGACGTTGACAGGTGAATCATGACTCCATTCCACACAGAGGGAAAAAACAGTGTTTTTACTTGTAAATCGGGAGGTGCCGGAACAAAATGTGAGCGTGTGGGGGGGGGTGACTTGGGGGGGCTCTGAGGTACTGAAACGCATGAGGAAATCAATCCCCTTTATAATAAAGCATTGTGTGCATTATCACGGTTGTTGCGTAGTGCCATAGAGCAGTAGAGAAGCATTATCCATGGTCCAGGGTCCAGGGTCCAGGGTCCATGGTCCAGGGTCCAGGGCCCAGGGTCCAGGGCCCAGGGCCCAGGGCCCAGTAAAAATGTAGCTTTTCTATAAACGCATTTCATGCAATTCTACATCATTTTACATGACTGGATCTTTTTTTTTTTAATACCGCACAAATGATTGAAATCAAAGGCTACTTTGACACAGGACAAACAGAGAATCAGAGGTCAATTAAAAATGACCTCATCTTGAATCCATCAATAGCCTAGGCCTAGGTGTGTGGAGACACATATTGTAGGAAATTATATTATAGTCCTAAAAAAAAAAAGCTTAGTCCCAGACGCTTGTTCCAAAAGCCTAATCCGTCTCTCATTTTACTTTGTAAAACCAATGCCGTTCACAACAACAGGCCTGTTTGGAAGTTTATCAAATATTTTGGTAGCCTAGAGCCAGATTAGTCTTCACTTTTCATCAGGAGCCATTTGCTTTCCAACCTGTGTTATCCAGCGGTTGTATTTGAAATATTTGCGAAAGGCCTGTTTGGTCTGCTGTTTACTGACAGATTTACCGCGTGTTCCCCGACTGTAGGCTATTCCTTGTGATTGGGCCCAGGGGCGGAGCCAGAGGGGTGTCACCTGACAGCCAGGGGACACACCTGACATCTGATTGGCCACCCCGGGTGCCTAGCCCAAAATGTCATTCGCTACTGGCAGTTTGATGCTGATTGACATCTTATTTCATCTCTTGTTGAAAGAATAATTTATTTTTCAAATCGAGGACAAGGAAGAGAGAATATTAACGTTGGTTGCGAGATACAGCAGAAGAAGAACAACAACAGAAGAAGAAGAGAGAATTTTTCCCACAGTTTCACAAACTCTTTTCGCAATTGGCGAAAGCATCATATTTGAAGTGCGTTTTAAGGCTTAGCATCGGGGTTAGGTTTCGGTTAAAGGAGGCTGTGGAAGTTAACGTTAGACCTTAGGCTCCATTAACACACAGTTAATCAGATTAGAGAGATCGGTTCCCAATTTAGCCTAACATTATGTTTACATCTGTGCTAATAATACACACATATATACAGTGCAGTGTCGTAAGTTACAGTATACGAATGTTTAGCTATTTGTGGGGTAACTAGGTAACTAGGTAACTAGGTAACTAGGCTACAGCTGTCAGTGTTCATCAAGTTAACATTCAGCAATTTGAAATCTATTAACACAGTTATATTTTCGAACTTAAAACTCAAAAACGAACAAATGTTATTATCAATCTGTTAACGTTACTCAAAAGATGACCCTCTCATAGAGAAAAGGATGAATGCATGTGGCAATGCTAAGTACACAAACCACCAAATCCAGAAGGAAGTTATTGAGGGCTGAGCTGAGATGGTACAAAGGGAATTAATAAGACAAGTAAAAGAAAGTGAAGTTTTCAAATTAAATCAAATCAAAGTTTATTTGTCACGAGCGCTGAATACAACAGGTGTGTAGACCTTACAGTGAAATGCTGAATACAACAGGTGTAGTAGACCTCACAGTGAAATGCTGAATACAACAGGTGTAGTAGACCTTACAGTGAAATGCTGAATACAACAGGTGTAGTAGACCTCACAGTGAAATGCTGAATACAACAGGTGTAGTAGACCTCACAGTGAAATGCTGAATACAACAGGTGTAGTAGACCTTACAGTGAAATGCTGAATACAACAGGTGTAGTAGACCTTACAGTGAAATGCTGAATACAACAGGTGTAGTAGACCTCACAGTGAAATGCTGAATACAACAGGTGTAGCAGACCTTACAGTGAAAGGCTGAATACAACAGGTGTAGTAGACCTTACAGTGAAATGCTGAATACAACAGGTGTAGTAGACCTTACAGTGAAATGCTGAATACAACAGGTGTAGTAGACCTTACAGTGAAATGCTGAATACAACAGGTGTGTAGACCTTACAGTGAAATGCTGAATACAACAGGTGTAGTAGACCTTACCGTGAAATGCTGAATACAACAGGTGTAGTAGACCTTACAGTGAAATGCTGAATACAACAGGTGTAGCAGACCTCACAGTGAAATGCTGAATACAACAGATGTAGTAGACCTCACAGTGAAATGCTGAATACAACAGGTGTAGTAGACCTTACAGTGAAATGCTGAATACAACAGGTGTAGTAGACCTTACAGTGAAATGCTGAATACAACAGGTGTAGTAGACCTTACAGTGAAATGCTGAATACAACAGGTGTAGTAGACCTTACAGTGAAATGCTGAATACAACAGGTGTAGTAGACCTCACAGTGAAATGCTGAATACAACAGGTGTAGTAGACCTTACAGTGAAATGCTGAATACAACAGGTGTAGTAGACCTCACAGTGAAATGCTGAATACAACAGGTGTAGTAGACCTCACAGTGAAATGCTGAATACAACAGGTGTGTAGACCTTACAGTGAAATGCTGAATACAACAGGTGTAGTAGACCTCACAGTGAAATGCTGAATACAACAGGTGTAGTAGACCTTACAGTGAAATGCTGAATACAACAGGTGTAGTAGACCTCACAGTGAAATGCTGAATACAACAGGTGTAGTAGACCTTACAGTGAAATGCTGAATACAACAGGTGTAGTAGACCTTACAGTGAAATGCTGAATACAACAGGTGTAGTAGACCTTACAGTGAAATGCTGAATACAACAGGTGTAGTAGACCTTACAGTGAAATGCTGAATACAACAGGTGTAGTAGACCTCACAGTGAAATGCTGAATACAACAGGTGTAGTAGACCTTACAGTGAAATGCTGAATACAACAGGTGTAGTAGACCTCACAGTGAAATGCTGAATACAACAGGTGTAGTAGACCTTACAGTGAAATGCTGAATACAACAGGTGTAGTAGACCTTACAGTGAAATGCTGAATACAACAGGTGTAGTAGACCTTACAGTGAAATGCTGAATACAACAGGTGTAGTAGACCTCACAGTGAAATGCTGAATACAACAGGTGTAGTAGACCTTACAGTGAAATGCTGAATACAACAGGTGTAGTAGACCTTACAGTGAAATGCTGAATACAACAGGTGTAGTAGACCTCACAGTGAAATGCTGAATACAACAGGTGTAGTAGACCTTACAGTGAAATGCTGAATACAACAGGTGTAGTAGACCTTACAGTGAAATGCTGAATACAACAGGTGTAGTAGACCTTACAGTGAAATGCTGAATACAACAGGTGTGTAGACCTTACAGTGAAATGCTGAATACAACAGGTGTAGTAGACCTTACCGTGAAATGCTGAATACAACAGGTGTAGTAGACCTTACAGTGAAATGCTGAATACAACAGGTGTAGCAGACCTCACAGTGAAATGCTGAATACAACAGGTGTAGTAGACCTCACAGTGAAATGCTGAATACAACAGGTGTAGTAGACCTTACAGTGAAATGCTGAATACAACAGGTGTAGTAGACCTTACAGTGAAATGCTGAATACAACAGGTGTAGTAGACCTTACAGTGAAATGCTGAATACAACAGGTGTAGTAGACCTTACAGTGAAATGCTGAATACAACAGGTGTAGTAGACCTCACAGTGAAATGCTGAATACAACAGGTGTAGTAGACCTTACAGTGAAATGCTGAATACAACAGGTGTAGTAGACCTCACAGTGAAATGCTGAATACAACAGGTGTAGTAGACCTTACAGTGAAATGCTGAATACAACAGGTGTGTAGACCTTACAGTGAAATGCTGAATACAACAGGTGTAGTAGACCTTACAGTGAAATGCTGAATACAACAGGTGTAGTAGACCTTACAGTGAAATGCTGAATACAACAGGTGTAGTAGACCTCACAGTGAAATGCTGAATACAACAGGTGTAGTAGACCTCACAGTGAAATGCTGAATACAACAGGTGTAGTAGACCTTACAGTGAAATGCTGAATACAACAGGTGTAGTAGACCTCACAGTGAAATGCTGAATACAACAGGTGTAGTAGACCTTACAGTGAAATGCTGAATACAACAGGTGTAGTAGACCTTACAGTGAAATGCTGAATACAACAGGTGTAGTAGACCTTACAGTGAAATGCTGAATACAACAGGTGTAGTAGACCTTACAGTGAAATGCTGAATACAACAGGTGTAGTAGACCTTACAGTGAAATGCTGAATACAACAGGTGTAGTAGACCTTACAGTGAAATGCTGAATACAACAGGTGTAGACCTTACAGTGAAATGCTGAATACAACAGGTGTAGTAGACCTCACAGTGAAATGCTGAATACAACAGGTGTGTAGACCTTACAGTGAAATGCTGAATACAACAGGTGTAGTAGACCTCACAGTGAAATGCTGAATACAACAGGTGTAGTAGACCTTACAGTGAAATGCTGAATACAACAGGTGTAGTAGACCTCACAGTGAAATGCTGAATACAACAGGTGTAGTAGACCTTACAGTGAAATGCTGAATACAACAGGTGTAGTAGACCTTACAGTGAAATGCTGAATACAACAGGTGTAGTAGACCTTACAGTGAAATGCTGAATACAACAGGTGTAGTAGACCTCACAGTGAAATGCTGAATACAACAGGTGTAGTAGACCTTACAGTGAAATGCTGAATACAACAGGTGTAGTAGATCTTACAGTGAAATGCTGAATACAACAGGTGTAGTAGACCTTACAGTGAAATGCTGAATACAACAGGTGTAGTAGACCTTACAGTGAAATGCTGAATACAACAGGTGTAGTAGACCTCACAGTGAAATGCTGAATACAACAGGTGTAGTAGACCTTACAGTGAAATGCTGAATACAACAGGTGTAGTAGACCTTACAGTGAAATGCTGAATACAACAGGTGTAGTAGACCTCACAGTGAAATGCTGAATACAACAGGTGTGTAGACCTTACAGTGAAATGCTGAATACAACAGGTGTAGTAGACCTCACAGTGAAATGCTGAATACAACAGGTGTAGTAGACCTCACAGTGAAATGCTGAATACAACAGGTGTAGTAGACCTTACAGTGAAATGCTGAATACAACAGGTGTGTAGACCTTACAGTGAAATGCTGAATACAACAGGTGTAGTAGACCTCACAGTGAAATGCTGAATACAACAGGTGTAGACCTTACAGTGAAATGCTGAATACAACAGGTGTAGTAGACCTCACAGTGAAATGCTGAATACAACAGGTGTAGTAGACCTCACAGTGAAATGATGAATACAACAGGTGTAGTAGACCTTACAGTGAAATGCTGAATACAACAGGTGTAGACCTTACAGTGAAATGCTGAATACAACAGGTGTAGACCTTACAGTGAAATGCTGAATACAACAGGTGTAGTAGACCTCACAGTGAAATGCTGAATACAACAGGTGTAGTAGACCTTACAGTGAAATGCTGAATACAACAGGTGTAGTAGACCTCACAGTGAAATGCTGAATACAACAGGTGTAGTAGACCTTACAGTGAAATGCTGAATACAACAGGTGTAGTAGACCTTACAGTGAAATGCTGAATACAACAGGTGTAGTAGACCTTACAGTGAAATGCTGAATACAACAGGTGTAGTAGACCTTACAGTGAAATGCTGAATACAACAGGTGTAGTAGACCTCACAGTGAAATGCTGAATACAACAGGTGTAGTAGACCTTACAGTGAAATGCTGAATACAACAGGTGTAGTAGACCTCACAGTGAAATGCTGAATACAACAGGTGTAGTAGACCTTACAGTGAAATGCTGAATACAACAGGTGTAGTAGACCTTACAGTGAAATGCTGAATACAACAGGTGTAGTAGACCTTACAGTGAAATGCTGAATACAACAGGTGTAGTAGACCTTACAGTGAAATGCTGAATACAACAGGTGTAGTAGACCTCACAGTGAAATGCTGAATACAACAGGTGTAGTAGACCTTACAGTGAAATGCTGAATACAACAGGTGTAGTAGACCTTACAGTGAAATGCTGAATACAACAGGTGTGTAGACCTTACAGTGAAATGCTGAATACAACAGGTGTAGTAGACCTTACCGTGAAATGCTGAATACAACAGGTGTAGTAGACCTTACAGTGAAATGCTGAATACAACAGGTGTAGTAGACCTTACAGTGAAATGCTGAATACAACAGGTGTAGCAGACCTCACAGTGAAATGCTGAATACAACAGATGTAGTAGACCTCACAGTGAAATGCTGAATACAACAGGTGTAGTAGACCTTACAGTGAAATGCTGAATACAACAGGTGTAGTAGACCTTACAGTGAAATGCTGAATACAACAGGTGTAGTAGACCTTACAGTGAAATGCTGAATACAACAGGTGTAGTAGACCTTACAGTGAAATGCTGAATACAACAGGTGTAGTAGACCTCACAGTGAAATGCTGAATACAACAGGTGTAGTAGACCTTACAGTGAAATGCTGAATACAACAGGTGTAGTAGACCTCACAGTGAAATGCTGAATACAACAGGTGTAGTAGACCTCACAGTGAAATGCTGAATACAACAGGTGTAGTAGACCTTACAGTGAAATGCTGAATACAACAGGTGTAGTAGACCTCACAGTGAAATGCTGAATACAACAGGTGTAGTAGACCTTACAGTGAAATGCTGAATACAACAGGTGTAGTAGACCTTACAGTGAAATGCTGAATACAACAGGTGTAGTAGACCTTACAGTGAAATGCTGAATACAACAGGTGTAGTAGACCTTACAGTGAAATGCTGAATACAACAGGTGTAGTAGACCTCACAGTGAAATGCTGAATACAACAGGTGTAGTAGACCTTACAGTGAAATGCTGAATACAACAGGTGTAGTAGACCTCACAGTGAAATGCTGAATACAACAGGTGTAGTAGACCTTACAGTGAAATGCTGAATACAACAGGTGTAGTAGACCTTACAGTGAAATGCTGAATACAACAGGTGTAGTAGACCTTACAGTGAAATGCTGAATACAACAGGTGTAGTAGACCTTACAGTGAAATGCTGAATACAACAGGTGTAGTAGACCTCACAGTGAAATGCTGAATACAACAGGTGTAGTAGACCTTACAGTGAAATGCTGAATACAACAGGTGTAGTAGACCTTACAGTGAAATGCTGAATACAACAGGTGTAGTAGACCTTACCGTGAAATGCTGAATACAACAGGTGTAGTAGACCTTACAGTGAAATGCTGAATACAACAGGTGTAGCAGACCTCACAGTGAAATGCTGAATACAACAGATGTAGTAGACCTCACAGTGAAATGCTGAATACAACAGGTGTAGTAGACCTTACAGTGAAATGCTGAATACAACAGGTGTAGTAGACCTTACAGTGAAATGCTGAATACAACAGGTGTAGTAGACCTTACAGTGAAATGCTGAATACAACAGGTGTAGTAGACCTTACAGTGAAATGCTGAATACAACAGGTGTAGTAGACCTCACAGTGAAATGCTGAATACAACAGGTGTAGTAGACCTTACAGTGAAATGCTGAATACAACAGGTGTAGTAGACCTCACAGTGTAATGCTGAATACAACAGGTGTAGTAGACCTTACAGTGAAATGCTGAATACAACAGGTGTGTAGACCTTACAGTGAAATGCTGAATACAACAGATGTAGTAGACCTTACAGTGAAATGCTGAATACAACAGGTGTAGTAGACCTTACAGTGAAATGCTGAATACAACAGGTGTAGTAGACCTCACAGTGAAATGCTGAATACAACAGGTGTAGTAGACCTCACAGTGAAATGCTGAATACAACAGGTGTAGTAGACCTTACAGTGAAATGCTGAATACAACAGGTGTAGTAGACCTCACAGTGAAATGCTGAATACAACAGGTGTAGTAGACCTTACAGTGAAATGCTGAATACAACAGGTGTAATAGACCTTACAGTGAAATGCTGAATACAACAGGTGTAGTAGACCTTACAGTGAAATGCTGAATACAACAGGTGTAGTAGACCTTACAGTGAAATGCTGAATACAACAGGTGTAGACCTTACAGTGAAATGCTGAATACAACAGGTGTAGTAGACCTCACAGTGAAATGCTGAATACAACAGGTGTGGTGACCTTACAGTGAAATGCTGAATACAACAGGTGTAGTAGACCTCACAGTGAAATGCTGAATACAACAGGTGTAGTAGACCTTACAGTGAAATGCTGAATACAACAGGTGTAGTAGACCTCACAGTGAAATGCTGAATACAACAGGTGTAGTAGACCTTACAGTGAAATGCTGAATACAACAGGTGTAGTAGACCTTACAGTGAAATGCTGAATACAACAGGTGTAGTAGACCTTACAGTGAAATGCTGAATACAACAGGTGTAGTAGACCATACAGTGAAATGCTGAATACAACAGGTGTAGTAGACCTCACAGTGAAATGCTGAATACAACAGGTGTAGTAGACCTTACAGTGAAATGCTGAATACAACAGGTGTAGTAGACCTCACAGTGAAATGCTGAATACAACAGGTGTAGTAGACCTCACAGTGAAATGCTGAATACAACAGGTGTAGTAGACCTTACAGTGAAATGCTGAATACAACAGGTGTAGTAGATCTTACAGTGAAATGCTGAATACAACAGGTGTAGTAGACCTTACAGTGAAATGCTGAATACAACAGGTGTAGTAGACCTTACAGTGAAATGCTGAATACAACAGGTGTAGTAGACCTCACAGTGAAATGCTGAATACAACAGGTGTAGTAGACCTTACAGTGAAATGCTGAATACAACAGGTGTAGTAGACCTCACAGTGAAATGCTGAATACAATAGGTGTAGTAGACCTTACAGTGAAATGTTGAATACAACAGGTGTAATAGACCTTACAGTGAAATGCTGAATACAACAGGTGTAGTAGACCTTGCAGTGAAATGCTGAATACAACAGGTGTAGTAGACCTTACAGTGAAATGCTGAATACAACAGGTGTAGACCTTACAGTGAAATGCTGAATACAACAGGTGTAGTAGACCTCACAGTGAAATGCTGAATACAACAGGTGTGTAGACCTTACAGTGAAATGCTGAATACAACAGGTGTAGTAGACCTCACAGTGAAATGCTGAATACAACAGGTGTAGTAGACCTTACAGTGAAATGCTGAATACAACAGGTGTAGTAGACCTCACAGTGAAATGCTGAATACAACAGGTGTAGTAGACCTTACAGTGAAATGCTGAATACAACAGGTGTAGTAGACCTCACAGTGAAATGCTGAATACAACAGGTGTAGTAGACCTTACAGTGAAATGCTGAATACAACAGGTGTAGTAGACCTTTCAGTGAAATGCTGAATACAACAGGTGTAGTAGACCTTACAGTGAAATGCTGAATACAACAGGTGTAGTAGACCTTACAGTGAAATGCTGAATACAACAGGTGTAGTAGACCTCACAGTGAAATGCTGAATACAACAGGTGTAGTAGACCTTACAGTGAAATGCTGAATACAACAGGTGTAGTAGACCTCACAGTGAAATGCTGAATACAACAGGTGTAGTAGACCTCACAGTGAAATGCTGTATACAACAGGTGTAGTAGACCTTACAGTGAAATGCTGAATACAACAGGTGTAGACCTCACAGTGAAATGCTGAATACAACAGGTGTAGACCTCACAGTGAAATGCTGAATACAACAGGTGTAGTAGACCTCACAGTGAAATGCTGAATACAACAGGTGTAGTAGACCTTACAGTGAAATGCTTACTTACAGGCTCTAACCAACTGCAAAAAAGGTATTAGGTGAACAATAGGTAAGTAAATAAATAAAACAACAGTAAAAAGACTGAAAAATAGCAGTAGAGAGGCTATATACAGTAGAGAGGCTATATACAGTAGAGAGGTTATATACAGTAGAGAGGCTATATACAGTAGAGAGGTTATATACAGTAGAGAGGCTATATACAGTAGAGAGGCTATATACAGTAGAGAGGTTATATACAGTAGAGAGACTATATACAGTAGAGAGGTTATATACAGTAGAGAGGCTATATACAGTAGAGAGGCTATATACAGTAGAGAGGTTATATACAGTAGAGAGGCTATATACAGTAGAGAGGTTATATACAGTAGAGAGGCTATATACAGTAGAGAGGCTATATACAGTAGAGAGGCTATATACAGTAGAGAGGTTATATACAGTAGAGAGGCTATATACAGTAGAGAGGCTATATGCAGTAGAGAGGTTATATACAGTAGAGAGGCTATATACAGTAGAGAGGCTATATGCAGTAGAGAGGCTATATACAGTAGAGAGGCTATATACAGTAGAGAGGCTATATACAGTAGAGGTTATATACAGTAGAGAGGCTATATACAGTAGTGAGGCTATATACAGTAGAGAGGCTACATAGAGTAGAGAGGCTATATACAGTAGAGAGGCTATATAGAGTAGAGAGGCTATATACAGTAGTGAGACTATATACAGTAGAGAGGCTATATACAGTAGAGAGGCTATATGCAGTAGAGAGGCTACATACAGTAGAGAGGCTATATACAGTAGAGAGACTATATACAGTAGCGAGGCTATATACAGTAGAGAGGCTATATACAGTAGAGAAGCTATATACAGTAGGGAGGCTATATAGAGTAGAGAGGCTATATACAGTAGAGAGGTTATATACAGCAGAGAGGCTATATACAGTAGAGAGGCTATATACAGTAGAGGTTATATACAGTAGAGAGGCTATATACAGTAGGGAGGCTATATAGAGTAGAGAGGCTATATACAGTAGAGAGGTTATATACAGTAGAGAGGCTATATACAGTAGAGAGGCTATATACAGTAGAGAGGCTATATACAGTAGGGAGGCTATATACAGTAGGGAGGCTATATAGAGTAGAGACGCTATATACAGTAGAGAGGTTATATGCAGTAGAGAGGCTATATACAGTAGAGAGGCTATATACAGTAGAGGCTATATACAGTAGAGAGGCTATATACAGTAGAGAGGCTATATACAGTAGAGAGGCTATATACAGTAGAGAGGCAAAATAGAGTAGAGAGGCTATATACAGTAGAGAGGCTATATACAGTAGAGAGGCTATATACAGTAGAGAGGCTATATACAGTAGAGAGGCTATATACAGTAGAGAGGCTATATAGAGTAGAGAGGCTATATACAGTAGAGAGACTATATACAGTAGGAGCTATATACAGTAGAGAGGCTATATAGAGTAGAGAGGCTATATACAGTAGAGAGGTTATATACAGTAGAGAGGCTATATACAGTAGAGAGGTTATATACAGTAGAGAGACTATATACAGTAGAGAGGCTATATACAGTAGAGAGGCTATATACAGTAGAGAGGCTTTATACAGTAGAGAGGCTATATACAGTAGAGAGGCTATATACAGTAGTGAGGCTATATGCAGTAGAGAGACTATATACAGTAGAGAGGCTATATACAGTAGAGAGGATATATACAATAGAGAGGCTATATACAGTAGAGAGGCTATATACAGTAGAGAGGCTATATACAGTAGAGAGGCTATATACAGTAGAGGCTAAATACAGTAGAGAGGCTATATACAGTAGAGGCTAAATACAGTAGAGAGGCTATATACAGTAGAGAGGATATATACGGTAGAGAGGCTATATACAGTAGAGAGGCTATAACAGTAGAAAGACTATAACAGTAGAGAGGCTATATACAGTAGAGAGGCTAAATACAGTAGAGAGGCTATATACAGTAGGGAGGCTATATACAGTAGAGAGGCTATATACAGTAGTGAGGCTACATACAGTAGAGAGGCTATAAGATTCAAGGCGCGCTTCTTGCTCTCACCACGGCAACCGCAACTCATCGGTCTCTAGGCTACACCGCTGCGCAACCCGTTAACCCGGAGCCGCCGCGATACGAATCAATAACTAGAATATCAGGCACGTTTTCTAACATTACGAGGAGAGAAAAAAAATTCATCCTAGGAGATGTATCAGATCCGGGGCAAATATGTTCCGTAACGAAACAATCTAAAATTGAAAGGCGCTGGATCCTGTTCTGACAGGAAATGAAGCACTGGGAAAAGGTGTTATTAAAACGGAATGTGTATTTGCATTGCAGATATCTGTCAGACTTCCCTTTGAGATTATACAGTAACGTTCTGGAATTCATCCATATCTGTGGATGGTTGGTCTGACGCTGACACGTGAATCCTGACTGTGTTTCACACACAGAGAGGGAGACAGAGGGAGTCAATCTCTGGTGCAGATATATAAAAAATAAAATCGACTGAGGTCAAGCGGCTAATTACCCAAATGCTTTTGTAATTGGAAAGGAGATTTTATAATATCCCCTTATAATTAGCTTTTTATTACTGTCTGGCTCTGCTCTGCATCTCAATGGAAATTATTGAAATGTAGATCTGGTTATGCTGAGGGAAGTAGGACATTCTGGACTGTATAGATCTGGTTATGCTGAGGGAAGTAGAACATTCTGGACTGTGTAGATCTGGTTATGCTGAGGGATAATGTTGAAGTAGAACATTCTGAGCTGTATAGATCTGGTTATGCTGAGGGAAGTAGAACATTCTGACCTGTATAGATCTGGTTATTCTGAGGGAAGTAGAACATTCTGGACTGTATAGATCTTGCTATTCTGAGGGAAGTAGAACATTCTGGACTGTATAGATCTGGTTAAGCTGAGGGATAATGTTGAAGTAGGACATTCTGGACTGTATAGATCTGGTTATGCTGATGGATGTAGAACATTCTGGACTGTATAGATCTGGTTATGCTGAGGGATAATGTTGAAGTAGAACATTCTGAGCTGTATAGATCTGGTTATGCTGAGGGATGTAGGACATTCTGAACTCTATAGATCTGGTTATGCTGAGGGAAGTAGAACATTCTGGACTGTATAGATCTGGTTATGCTGAGGGATAATGTTGAAGTAGAACATTCTGAGCTGTATAGAACTGGTTATGCTGAGGGATGTAGGACATTCTGAACTCTATAGATCTGGTTATGCTGAGGGAAGTAGAACATTCTGGACTGTATAGATCTGGTTATGCTGAGGGATAATGTCGAAGTAGAACATTCTGTACTGTATAGATCTGGTTATGCTGAGGGATAATGTTGAAGTAGAACATTCTGGACTGTATAGATCTGGTTATGCTGAGGGAAGTAGAACATTCTGGACTACATAGATCTGGTTATGCTGAGGGATAATGTCGAAGTAGAACATTCTGTACTATATAGATCTGGTTATGCTGAGGGATAATGTTGAAGTAGAACATTCTGGACTGTATAGATCTGGTTATGCTGAGGGAAGTAGATCATTCTGGACTGTATGGATCTGGTTATGCTAAGGGAAGTAGAACATTCTGGACTGTATAGATCTGGTTATGCTGAGGGAAGTAGAACATTCTGAACTACATTGATCTGGTTATGCTGAGGGATAATGTAGAAGTAGGACATGCTGAACTACATTGATCTTGTTATGCTGAGGGAATGAAGAACATTCTGGACTGTGTAGATCTGGTTATTCTGAGGGATAATGTAGAAGTAGGATATTCTGAACTGTATAGATATGGTTATTCTGAGGGATAATTTAGATGTAGGATATTCTGAACTGTATAGATATGGTTATGCTGAGGGATAATGTAGAAGTAAGACTTCTGAACTGTATATATCTGGGTATGCTGAGGGATAAGTTCTAAGTAAGACATTCTGAACTATGCAGTCTACTGGAAAAGTCTGAAATGTATTTTTGTGGATAATATCCCTCTTTGGTGACCTTGAAGTTTAAAAATACTATAGATGTGTCAGATCTATTGAACCAAAAGAGTTTTCCAACCTCAAGTCTGTTCCTGGTTAAAGGAAGGTTAAATAAAAATAAATAAAAGATTTTCTGCAGTACAACACTACTGTGATCTCAACGAGATATTCGTTCCTTTACAATACAAACCAACGATGATTCATTTTTCTGAAGGATCCTGGTAATAGGCCTAGTCAGTACTGGAAGAGGATCAATGGCGTACTTCTGTCAGGGAAGACTTCAGGAGCCATTTTCTGTCAATGTATTAACGAATGTAAAAACCTCATCTGGGCTCCAGGAGCCATTATCTGTGAATGCATAAACACGTCGAACCAATATCCGCATCCACAAAGTGTTTTAGAGCAGGTGTGCTGATCCAGGATCTGTCTATATAATCTAAATCATTATCATCTGTCCATATAATCTAATTCATTATGATCCTGGATCTGTCCATATAATCTAATTCATTATGATCTGTCCATATAATCTAATTCATTATGATCCAGGATCTGTCCATATAATCTAATTCATTATGATCTAGGATCTGTCCATATAATCTAATTCATTATGATCTAGGATCTGTCCATATAATCTAATACATTATGATCCAGGATCTGTCCATATAATCTAATTCATTATGATCCAGGATCTGTCCATATAATCTAATTCATTATGATCCTGGATCTGTCCATATAATCTAATTCATTATGATCCAGGATCTGTCCATATAATCTAATACATTATGATCCAGGATCTGTCCATATAATCTAATTCATTATGATCCAGGATCTGTCCATATAATCTAATTCATTATGATCCAGGATCTGTCCATATAATCTAATTCATTATCATCTGTCCATATAATCTAATTCATTATGATCCAGGATCTGTCCATATAATCTAATTCATTATGATCCAGGATCTGTCCATATAATCTAATTCATTATGATATAAAAGGCTAAACTGATCTGAGATCAGCACTCCTAGAAGCTTTGTGGACACAGGTCCTGGTCTCATCGGTTTTTCCACATATTTCCTTCACAAGGTCTTCATCGTTGAACTGGGGTCTTCATCGTTGAACTGGCAGAGATTGTCAACTGAACACATCAGATGTAGAACCTCGTCAGAGTCAACCCAAATGACATTTGTTTCTGTCCAGAAAGACTTGAGGGAGAAATGTGTCCAATACATGGACATATGTATAGATTTGATCCATATATTTCCTCAACAAGGTCTTTGTTGTTGACCTGAGAGAGATGGTCCATTCAATTGAGTAAATGTAGCCTGTGGCCTCTTCAGGTTAAATGGCTGTGGTTGCTTTGTTTCTCTCTAAATACATTACTGAGTTCATGAGGCCTATCAGATGCCTTCCTTCTGGCACCCTATTGCCTTTATAGTTAAATAAAGGTTACATTTAAAAATAAAAATACATATACACTGCTCAAAAACACTAAAATAACACATCCTAGATCTGAATGAATGAAATAATCTTATTAAATACTTTTAAATTTACATAGTTGAATGTGCTGACAACTAAATCACACAAAAATAATCAATGGAAATCCAATTTATCAACCCATGGAGGTCTGGGTTTGGAGTCACACTCAAAATTAACGTGGAAAACCACACTACAGGCTGATCCAACTTTGATGTAATGTCCTTAAAACAAGTCAAAATGAGGCTCAGTAGTGTGTGTGGCCTCCACGTGCCTGTATGACCTCCCTACAACGCCTGGGCATGCTCCTGATGAGGTGGCGGATGGTCTCCTGAGGGATCTCCTCCCAGACCTGGACTAAAGCATCCGCCAACTCCTGGACAGTCTGTGGTGCAACGTGAGGTTGGTGGATGGAGCGAGACATGATGTCCCAGATGTGCTCAATTGGATTCAGGTCTGGGGAACGGGCGGGCCAGTCCATAGCATCAATGCCTTCCTCTTGCAGGAACTGCTGACACACTCCAGCCACATGAGGTCTAACATTGTCTTGCATTAGGAGGAACCCAGGGCCAAACGCACCAGCATATGGTCTCACAAGGGGTCTGAGGATCTCATCTCGGTACCTAATGACAGTCAGGCTACCTCTGGCGAGCACATGGAGGGCTGTGCGGCCCCCCAAAGAAATGCCACCCCACACCATGACTGACCCACCGCCAAACCGGTCATGCTGGAGGATGTTGCAGGCAGCAGAACGTTCTCCACGGCGTCTCCAGACTCTGTCACGTCTGTCAGGTGCTCAGTGTGAACCTGCTTTCATCTGTGAAGAGCACAGGGCGCCAGTGGCGAATTTGCCAATCTTGGTGTTCTCTGGCAAATGCCAAACGTCCTGCACGGTGTTGGGCTGTAAGCACAACCCCCACCTGTGGACGTCGGGCCCTCATACCACCCTCATGGAGTCTGTTTCTGACCGTTTGAGCAGACACATGCACATTTGTGGCCTGCTGGAGGTCAATTTGCAGGGCTCTGGCAGTGCTTCTCCTGCTCCTCCTTGCACAAAGGCGGAGGTAGCGGTCCTGCTGCTGGGTTGTTGCCCTCCTACGGCCTCCTCCACGTCTCCTGGTGTACTGGCCTGTCTCCTGGTAGCGCCTCCATGCTCTGGACACTAAATCAAATAAAATCAAATGTATTTATATAGCCCTTCGTACATCAGCTGATATCTCAAAGTGCTGTACAGAAACCCAGCCTAAAATCCCAAACAGCAAGCAATGCATGTGAAAGAAGCACGGTGGCTAGGAAAAACTCCTTAGGAAAAACTCCCTAGAAAGGCCAAAAACCTAGGAAGAAACCTAGAGAGGAACCAGGCTATGAGGGGTGGCCAGTCCTCTTCTGGCTGTGCAGGGTGGATATTATAACAGAACATGGTCAAGATGTTAAAATGTTCACTACGCTGACAGACACAGCAAACCTTCTTGCCACAGCTCGCATTGATGTGCCATCCTGGATGAGCTGCACTACCTGAGCCACTTGTGTGGGTTGTAGACTCCGTCTCATGCTACCACTAGAGTGAAAGCACCGCCAGCATTCAAAAGTGACCAAAACATCAGCCAGGAAGCATAGGAACTGAGAAGTGGTCTGTGGTCCCCACCTGCAGAACCACTCCTTTATTGGGGGTGTCTTGCTAATTGCCTATAATTTCCACCTGTTGTTTATTCCATTTGCACAACAGCATGTGCAATTTATTGTCAATCAGTGCTGCTTCCTAAGTGGACAGTTTGATTTCACAGAAGTGTGATTGACTTGGAGTTACATTGTGTTGTTTAAGTGTTCCCTTTATTTTTTTGAGCAAATAAAAAATATATATATATATATATATATATATATATATATATATATATATATATATATATATATATATATATATAGTGCACCACTTTTGACCAAAGCCCATTAAGAATATAGGGAATAGGGTGCCATTTGGGACTTACCTCAGGAGTTTTAATACGTTTGTGTTTAATTATTGAAACTCTGCTGCTTTGTCACATTATTAATTATGATTAAGGCTAGACATTTGACTGGAGGTCTAGGTTGGTCACCAAGGAAACGGTGCATTTCCGTAACGCAGGCAATACTTGACAACCCACAAAGTCATGATTTGAATCGGTACATTGTGACCCTTTTAGTTACAGAGTAAAGTCTGTGGAAAGTTGATCCCCTAGAGGGCTCATAGGGGAAACATACGACACTAGTACTGGTAGAGATCCCTAGCCTGGTCCCAGATCTGTTTGTGTTGTCTAGTCAACTCCTATGGTCCCTAGCCTGGTCCCAGATCTGTTTGTGTTGTCTAGTCAACTCCTATGATTACTAGCCTGGTCCCAGACATGTCTGTGTTTGTCTAGTCAACTCCTATGGTCCCCAGCCTGGTCCCAGATCTGTTTGTATTGTCTAGTCAACTCCTATGGTCCCTAGCCTGGTCCCAGATCTGTTTGTGTTGTCTAGTCAACTGTTATGGTCCCTAGCCTGGTCCCAGATCTGTTTGTGTTGTCTAGTCAACTGTTATGGTCCCTAGCCTGGTCCCAGATCTGTTTGTATTGTCTAGTCAACTCCTATGGTCCCTAGCCTGGTCCCAGATCTGTTTGTGATGTCTAGTCAACTCCTATGGTTCCTAGCCTGGTCCCAGACATGTTTGTGCTGTCCTGTCAACTCCTATGGTTCCTAGCCTGGTCTCACACCTGTTTTCGTTGTCCTGTCAACTCCTATGGTCCCTAGCCTGGTCCCAGATCTGTTTGTGTTGTCTAGTCAACTCCTATGGTCCTTAGCCTGGTCTCAGACATGTTTGTGTTGTCTAGTCAACTCCTATGGTTCCTAGCCTGGTCCCAGATCTGTTTTTGTTGTCTAGTCAACTCCTATGGTCCCTAGCCTGGTCTCAGACATGTTTGTGTTTTCTTGTCAACTCCTATGGTCCCTCGCCTGGTCCCAGATCTGTTTGTGTTGTCTAGTCAACTGTTATGGTCCCTAGCCTGGTCCCAGATCTGTTTGTATTGTCTAGTCAACTCCTATGGTCCCTAGCCTGGTCCCAGATCTGTTTGTATTGTCTAGTCAACTCTTATGGTTCCTAGCCTGGTCCCAGATCTGTTTGTGTTCTAGTCAACTCCTATGGTCCTTAGCCTGGTCCCACACGTGTTTGCGTTGTCCTGTCAACTCCTATGGTTCCTAGCCTGGTCCCAGACATGTTTGTGTTGTCTAGTCAACTCCTATGGTCTTTAGCCTGGTCTCAGACATGTTTGTGTTGTCTAGTCAACTCCTATGGTTCCTAGCCTGGACTCAGACATGTTTGTGTTGTCTAGTCAACTCCTATGGTTCCTAGCCTGGACTCAGACATGTTTGTGTTGTCGAGTCAACTCCTATGGTCCTTAGCCTGGTCTCAGACCTGTTTGATCTCATCAAGTAAATAACTATGGTGTGTATGAATGCCCTTTAAAATGATTAACATGACTAAAATGAATAACAGGATTAACATTGAACAGAATGTCAGGCAGCAGCTTGTTTCAGCTATCACCATCTTTAACATGTATTACAACATGTTAGTCGCATATTAATGAACCCTTATGACATAGGGTTTGAATAGGATGTCGCATTTCTCAAGGCAGTGGCCAGTTTTGCCTGACAGAAAATCACCAGGTCATTTAATATCTGTGATTGTGACTCAAAAGGTCAGTGAAGCGTCGTGCCATGTTAGAAAAACTGAACGTTGGCTTGGTAAAATAAGGTGAAAGCTGTCTTGATGAATTTCTCAGTTAAATGGGTTCTTGAAATAGGGTTAGAACGCCATGCTGGATTAGCCACACAGCGTATTTGCACTGTTAGTCGCCGTGCATGTGAGACTGGATGTGAAAGAGAGGGCTCTCTTAATAATAAGGCACTTGGCATTGAAGCTGAAGGACCCCTGATCTATTGATTAAGCCATCAGTGTATACTACAGTACAGCTGGTTGTCCAATAGTATATCAGAGTGTATACTACAGTACAGCTGGTTGTCCAATAGTATATCAGAGTGTATACCACAGTATAGCTGGTTGTCCAATAGCATATCAGAGTGAATACTACAGTATAGCGAGTGTATACCACAGTATATCAGAGTGTATACTATAGCATATCAGAGTGTATACTACAGTATATCAGAGTGTATACGACAGTATATCAGAGTGTATACTACAGTATATCAGAGTGTATACTACAGCATATTAGAGTGTATACTACAGTATATCAGAGTGTATACTACAGCATATTAGACTGTATACTACAGTATATCAGAGTGTATACTACAGTATATCAGAGTGTATACTACAGTATATCAGAGTGTATACTACAGCATATTCGAGTGTATACTACAGCATATTAGAGTGTATACTACAGTATATCAGAGTGTATACTACAGCATATTAGAGTGTATACTACAGCATATTAGAGTGTATACTACAGTATATCAGAGTGTATACTACAGCATATTAGAGTGTATACTACAGCATATTAGAGTGTATACTACAGTATATCAGAGTGTATACTACAGCATATTAGAGTGTATACTACAGCATATTAGAGTGTATACTACAGTATATCAGAGTGTATACTACAGTATATCAGAGTGTATACGACAGCATATTAGAGTGTATACTACAGTATATCAGAGTGTATACGACAGTATATCAGAGTGTATACGACAGCATATTAGAGTGTATACTACAGTATATCAGAGTGTATACGACAGTATATCAGAGTGTATACGACAGCATATTAGAGTGTATACTACAGTATATCAGAGTGTATACTACAGTATATCAGAGTGTATACGACAGCATATTAGAGTGTATACTACAGTATATCAGAGTGTATACTACAGTATATCAGAGTGTATACTACAGCATATTAGAGTGTATACGACAGTATAGCTAGATATCCAACAGCAAATGTCTCTCCTCCTACTCCAAAGATGTAGGGCCCATCCCAAAGGGTTCTGGTCAAAAGTAGTGCACTATATAGGGAATAGGTTTTCCATTTGGTATGCGGCCCATAGCCTCTTGAACCCAACGTAGCGATGTTGAGAAGATCTGTGAAGGAGGGAGAATCTTTCATTAGAGTGATACTGTACACTGCTGTGACCTCTCATAGGAGGTTGTCTCCTGCTACCCTGTCACAGCAGCTTTATGGATTATAATAACGCCTTGTGTCTATCTCACGACCCCATAGAGCTTTAGGAGACCCACTCTTAGGAAAAAAAAAGCTTTCAAAAAGGGGTTATTCGGCTGTCCCCATAGGAGAACCCTTTTTGCTTCCAAGTAAAACCCTTTTTTTGGTTGCATGTAGAACCCTCTGTGGAAAGGATTCAAAATGGAACCCGAAAGCATTCTACCTGGAATCAAAAGCATTCTACCTGGAATCAAAAGCATTCTACCTGGAATCAAAAGCATTCTACCTGGAATCAAAAGCATTCTACCTGGAATCAAAAGCATTCTACCTGGAATCAAAAGCATTCTACCTGGAAGAATCAAAAGCATTCTACCTGGAATCAAAAGCATTCTACCTGGAATCAAAAGCATTCTACCTGGAATCAAAAGCATTCTACCTGGAATCAAAAGCATTCTACCTGGAATCAAAAGCATTCTACCTGGAATCAAAAGCATTCTACCTGGAATCAAAAGCATTCTACCTGGAATCAAAAGCATTCTACCTGGAATCAAAAGCCTACTACAAGCATTCTACCTGGAATCAAAAGCATTCTACCTGGAATCAAAAGCATTCTACCTGGAATCAAAAGCATTCTACCTGGAATCAAAAGCATTCTACCTGGAATCAAAAGGGTTCTGCCTGGAATCAAAAGCATTCAAAGACTACCTGGAATCAAAAGGGTTCTGCCTGGAATCAAAAGCATTCTACCTGGAATCAAAAGCATTCTACCTGGAATCAAAGGGAATCAAAAGCATTCTACCTGGAATCAAAAGCATTCTACCTGGAATCAAAAGCATTCTACCTGGAATCAAAAGCATTCTACCTGGATCACCTGGAATCAAAAGCATTCTACCTGGAATCAAAAGCATTCTACCTGGAATCAAAAGCATTCTACCTGGAATCAAAAGGGTTCTGCCTGGAAAGTAAAGGGTTCTTCAAAGGGTTCTCTTATAAGAACAGCTGAAGAACCCCTTTTAGGTTCTAGATGGCATCCTTTTTTTCTAAGAGTGCAGCCATAACCCTCTGGCACTTCATTTCAATGTCTGGTTCCAATTCTGTACAAGTTAAAGTTATAGGATGAGACCCTACATCAGGGCAGTCCAACCCTCTTCCTGGAGATCTACCGTCCTGTAGGTTTTCAGTCCAACCCTCTTCCTGGAGATCTACTGTCCTGTAGGTTTTCAGTCCAACCCTCTTCCTGGAGATCTACTGTCCTGTAGGTTTTCAGTCCAACCCTCTTCCTGGAGATCTACTGTCCTGTAGGTTTTCAGTCCAACCCTCTTCCTGGAGATCTACTGTCCTGTAGGTTTTCAGTCCAACCCTCTTCCTGGAGATCTACCGTCCTGTAGGTTTTCAGTCCAACCCTCTACCTGGAGATCTACTGTCCTGTAGGTTTTCAGTCCAACCCTCTTCCTGGAGATCTACCGTCCTGTAGGTTTTCAGTCCAACCCTCTTCCTGGAGATCTACTGTCCTGTAGGTTTTCAGTCCAACCCTCTACCTGGAGATCTACTGTCCTGTAGGTTTTCAGTCCAACCCTGTTCCTGGAGATCTACTGTCCTGTAGGTTTTCAGTCCAACCCTCTTCCTGGAGATCTACTGTCCTCTAGGTTTTCAGTCCAACCCTCTTCCTGGAGATCTACCGTCCTGTAGGTTTTCAGTCCAACCCTCTTCCTGGAGATCTACCATCCTGTAGGTTTTCAGTCCAACCCTCTTCCTGGAGATCTACCATCCTGTAGGTTTTCAGTCCAACCCTCTTCCTGGAGATCTACCGTCCTGTAGGTTTTCAGTCCAACCCTCTTCCTGGAGATCTACCGTCCTGTAGGTTTTCAGTCCAACCCTCTTCCTGGAGATCTACTGTTCTCTAGGTTTTCAGTCCAACCCTCTTCCTGGAGATCTACTGTCCTCTAGGTTTTCAGTCCAACCCTCTTCCTGGAGATCTACCGTCCTGTAGGTTTTCAGCCCAACCCTCTTCCTGGAGATCTACCATTACATTTACATTTACGTCATTTAGCAGACACTCTTATCCAGAGCGACTTACAAATTGGTGCATTCACCTTATGATATACAGTGGAACAACCAGTTTACAATAGTACATCTATATCCCCCCCCAAAAAAAGATATAGATGTACTATTGTAAAGTGGTAGAAGGATGACTTTATCCTATCCCAGGTATTCCTTAAAGAGGTGGGGTTTCAGGTGTCTCCGGAAGGTGGTGATTGACTCCGCTGTCCTGGCGTCGTGAGGGAGCTTGTTCCACCATTGGGGTGCCAGAGCAGCGAACAGTTTTGACTGGGCTGAGTGGGAACTGTGCTTCCGCAGAGGTAGGGAGGCGAGCAGGCCAGAGGTGGATGAACGCAGTGCCCTTCTTTGGGTGTAGGGACTGACCAGAGCCTGAAGGTACGGAGGTGCCGTTCCCCTCACAGCTCCGTAGGCAAGCACCATGGTCTTGTAGCAGATACGAGCTTCAACTGGAAGCCAGTGGAGTGAAGGGGGGAGCGGGGTGACATGAGAGAACTTGGGAAGGTTGAACACCAGACGGGCTGCGGCGTTCTGGATGAGTTGTAGGGGTTTAACGGCACAGGCAGGGAGCCCCGCCAGCAGCGAGTTGCAGTAATCCAGACGGGAGATGACAAGTGCCTGGATTAGGACCTGCGCCGCTTCCTGTGTAAGGCAGGGTCGTACTCTGCGAATGTTGTAGAGCATGAACCTACAGGATCGGGTCACCGCCTTGATGTTAGCGGAGAACGACAGGGTGTTGTCCAGGGTCACGCCAAGGCTCCTAGCACTCTTGGAGGAGGACACAATGGAGTTGTCAACTGTCATGGCTTGATCATGGAACGGGCAGTTCTTCCCCTGGAGGAAGAGCAGCTCCGTCTTGCCGAGGTTCAGCTTGAGGTGGTGATCCGTCATCCACACTGATATGTCTGCCAGACATGCAGAGATGTGATTCGCCACCTGGTTATCAGAAGGGGGAAAGGAGAAGATTAATTGTGTGGGTTTTCAGCCCAACCCTCTTCCTGGAGATCTACCATCCTGTGGGTTTTCAGCCCAACCCTCTTCCTGGAGATCTACCATCCTGTGGTTTTTCAGTCCAACCCTAATTTAACACACCTGATTCTACTTATTAGCTGCTCAACAAGACCTTAACTAGCTGAATCAGATACGCTTAATTAGGGTTGGACTGAAACCCTACAGGACGGTAGATCTCCAGGAAGAGGGTTGGACTGAAAACCTACAGGACATTAGATCTCCAGGAAGAGGGTTGGACTGAAACCCTACAGGACAGTAGATCTCCAGGAAGAGGGTTGGACTGAAAACCTACAGGACATTAGATCTCCAGGAAGAGGGTTGGACTGAAACCCTACAGGACGGTAGATCTCCAGGAAGAGGGTTGGGCAGCCATGCCCTATATAATACACTGCTGTTGCCCAGGGCTCCTTATGGTACAGGCTTCATCTGAAATGCACCCTTAGGGCCCTGGTCGATAGCAGTGCTCTGTAAATGCTCTGAGTGGCTCTGCTTGGATACAAGCTCCATGTCATGTCGATTCTTTATTATTTTAGTTTCTGTGTTCTCGTAGAAGACCAGGGACATTGGGATAGGCCTGCTCTAACCCGACATTTCCCAAACTCAGTCTTCGAGACCCTTAAAGGGGTGCACGTTTTTTGTTTTTTTGCATTAACACTACACAGCTAATTCAAATGATCAAAGCTTGATGATTAGTTGATTATTTGAATCAGCTGTGTAGTGCTAGGGCAAAAAAACAAACAAAGTGTGCACTCCTTGGGAAACCCTGTCCTGACCTGTCTCTTTCTCTCTGAGCTCTGACAGATAACTACATGACTTTATGTATTCACCTTCAGCTTGTCCTGTAGTCAGTTTCCCCTCTGGCCAAGCACCAGGTACGGAGGAATAGAAATGGCCAAGGCATCCAGATAATAGTCAGGATGAGTCCTGGCTCAGAGCCAGCATTAACATCAGACGGCTTGCTTCCCAAGTGGCACCCTATTCCCTATATAGTGCACTACTACCCTATTGGCCCTGGTCAAAAGCAGTGCACTATATAGGTGATATTGTGCGATTTGGGACGCAACCTCAGTGAGTTGGCTACCCAGACCTCATTTGGACCCATACAGGACTATCAGAGACAACATGGGACATTACACTAATGTATAAATGATTATGACATTAATAAAAATACATTTCATAATGTTTACCTCTGCTAAAATATTAAACTCAAACATTACATTTGTCAAAACTCATTTTAGAGAAACATTTTAAACAGTGCAGTAAAAGTGTCGAAATGTGTTTTATGTGTTTTATTGCTATATGAGAATTTGATAAAGCCCTGTATTAATATATTATATAGAGCCTGGTATTAATCTATAGTAATATTGTATTGAGCCTGGGGACATTCTTGATAAGTGAGTCAGCAAAAACATCCTGTCTGCGTTTAAAATGGCACCCTATTCCCTATATACTAGTTCACTACAACCCTATAGGCCTTGGTCTAATGTACTGCACTATGTAAGGAATAGGATGCCATTTGTGATGCAATCCCAGCTGATTCACATTCAGTTGTGTCCTTGCTGAATTAACACATGAATATTCAGCTTGTTGACGCCAGCAGCACAGACAACTAGAATCTCTTCTTAGTTAATTACCAACTTCACTAATTTAATTTGAGATGTCCGTGTAAATGTAAATATAACGGACGCATTTTCCTGTTTTAATGAGTTACTGATGCTTAGGCCAGTATTTCATTTAATGCAAACAGTGGATTTCCCTGAAGGGTTTTCAGGAGTGCATTTGACTTTGCCAAATACCCACAAATCATATCTGTGTCATCCGGAATAGGACTTCCAGTACAGCACTTAATACAGTGTGAAGACGATCTATTCTGACATACAGAGAGACTAGTGTGACTCTCTCTATAGAACTCCAGTCTGGTCTGCCTACTTTTCTCAGACATCTCTTCAGCCTTCTGTCAGAGCCATTGAAGTCTGTCTGGATATCGAGCATCAGAGTCTCTCTGCGTGGGTCTCAACCCTGTTTTACTGCCTCTCTTGACTCAACAGAATGTAAGGGCTCACACTCACATCCTCAGCCTCATTTTACATTTGTACATTTTAGTCATTTAGCAGACGCTCTTATCCAGAGCGACTTACAGTAGTGAGTGTTGTCAGGTTACATAAGGGTTCCTCTGCTGTCAGGTTACATAAGGGTTCCTCTGCTGTCAGGTTACATAAGGGTTCCCTCTGCTGTCAGGTTATATAAGGGTTCCCTCTGTGTCAGGTTACATAAAGGTTCCTCTGCTGTCAGGTTACATAAGGGTTCCCTCTGCTGTCAGGTTACATAAGGGTTCCCTCTGTGTCAGGTTACATAAGGGTTCCTCCGCTGTCAGGTTACATAAGGGTTCCTCTGCTGTCAGGTTACATAAGGGTTCCCTCTGCTGTCAGGTTACACAAGGGTTCCCTCTGCTGTCAGGTTATATAAGGGTTCCCTCTGTGTCAGGTTACATAAAGGTTCCTCTGCTGTCAGGTTACATAAGGGTTCCCTCTGTGTCAGGTTACATAAGGGTTCCTCCGCTGTCAGGTTACATAAGGGTTCCTCTGCTGTCAGGTTACATAAGGGTTCCTCTGCTGTCAGGTTACATAAGGGTTCCATCTGTGTCAGGTTACATAAGGGTTCCTCTGCTGTCAGGTTACATAAGGGTTCCTCTGCTGTCAGGTTTCATAAAGGTTCCCTCTGCTGTCAGGTTACATAAAGGTTCCTCTGCTGTCAGGTTACATAAGGGTTCCATCTGTGTCAGGTTACATAAGGGTTCCTCTGCTGTCAGGTTACATAAGGGTTCCTCTGCTGTCAGGTTACATAAAGGTTCCCTCTGCTGTCAGGTTACATAAAGGTTCCTCTGCTGTCAGGTTACATAAGGGTTCCCTCTGCTGTCAGGTTACATAAAGGTTACTCTGCTGTCAGGTTACATAAGGGTTCCCTCTGCTGTCAGGTTACATAAGGGTTCCTCTGCTGTCAGGTTACATAAGGGTTCCCTCTGCTGTCAGGTTACATAAAGGTTCCTCTGCTGTCAGGTTACATAAAGGTTCCCTCTGCTGTCAGGTTACATAAGGGTTCCCTCTGCTGTCAGGTTACATAAGGGTTCCCTCTGCTGTCAGGTTACATAAGGGTTCCTCTGCTGTCAGGTTACATAAGGGTTCCCTCTGCTGTCAGGTTACATAAGGGTTCCACTGCTGTCAGGTTACATAAAGGTTCCCTCTGCTGTCAGGTTACATAAAGGTTCCTCTGCTGTCAGGTTACATAAAGGTTCCCTCTGTGTCAGGTTACATAAGGGTTCCTCTGCTGTCAGGTTACATAAGGGTTCCCTCTGTGTCAGGTTACATAAGGGTTCCTCTGCTGTCAGGTTACATAAAGGTTCCTCCGCTGTCAGGTTACATAAGGGTTCCTCTGCTGTCAGGTTACATAAGGGTTCCCTCTGTGTCAGGTTACATAAGGGTTCCTCTGCTGTCAGGTTACATAAAGGTTCCCTCTGCTGTCAGGTTACATAAGGGTTCCCTCCGCTGTCAGGTTACATAAGGGTTCCTCTGCTGTCAGGTTACATAAGGGTTCCTCTGCTGTCAGGTTACATAAGGGTTCCTCTGCTGTCAGGTTACATAAAGGTTCCCTCTGCTGTCAGGTTACATAAGGGTTCCTCTGCTGTCAGGTTACATAAGGGTTCCCTCCGCTGTCAGGTTACATAAGGGTTCCTCTGCTGTCAGGTTACATAAGGGTTCCTCTGCTGTCAGGTTACATAAAGGTTCCTCTGCTGTCAGGTTACATAAGGGTTCCTCTGCTGTAAGGTTACATAAAGGTTCCTCTGCTGTAAGGTTACGTAAATCCAATCAAATCAAATGAAAATATATTTGTCACGTGCGCTGAATACTGCAGGTGTAGACCTTACAGTGAAATGCTTACTTATAAGCCCTAACCAATAGTTTAGTATTAGTTAAACAATAGATAAGTAAAGAAATACAAATTTAAAAGAAAACAGTAAAATGACAGTGAAAATAACAGTAGCGAGGCTATACACAGGGTATTACGGTACAGAGTCAATGTGGGGGCTATATACAGGGTATTACGGTACAGAGTCAATGTGGAGGCTATATACAGGGGTTACCGGTACAGAGTCAATGTGGAGGCTATATACAGGGGTTACCGGTAAAGAGTCAATGTGGAGGCTATATACAGGGGTTACCGGTACAGAGTCAATGTGGAGGCTATATACAGGTGTTACCGGTACAGAGTCAATGTGGAGGCTATATACAGGGGGTACCGGTACAGAGTCAATGTGGAGGCTATATACAGGGGGTACCGGTACAGAGTCAATGTGGAGGCTATATACAGGGGTTACCGGTACAGAGTCAATGTGGAGGCTATATACAGGGGTTACCGGTACAGAGTCAATGTGGAGGCTATATACAGGGGTTACCAGTACAGAGTCAATGTGGAGGCTATATACAGGGTATTACGGTACAGAGTCAATGTGGAGGCTATATACAGGGGTTACCGGTACAGAGTCAATGTGGAGGCTATATACAGGGTATTACGGTACAGAGTCAATGTGGAGGCTATATACAGGGGTTACCGGTACAGAGTCAATGTGGAGGCTATATACAGGGGTTACCGGTACAGAGTCAATGTGGAGGTTATATACAGGGGTTACCGGTACAGAGTCAATGTGGAGGCTATATACAGGGGGTTACCGGTACAGAGTCAATGTGGAGGTTATATACAGGGGGTACCGGTACAGAGTCAATGTGGAGGCTATATACAGGGGGTACCGGTACAGAGTCAATGTGGAGGCTATATACAGGGGGGTACCGGTACAGAGTCAATGTGGAGACTATATACAGGGTTTACCGGTACAGAGTCAATGTGGAGGTTATATACAGGTGGTACCGTTACAGAGTCAATGTGGAGGCTATATACAGGGGGGTACCGGTACAGAGTCAATGTGGAGGCTATATACAGGGGTTACCGGTACAGAGTCAATGTGGAGGCTATATACAGGGGGTACCGGTACAGAGTCAATGTGGAGGCTATATATAGGGGGTGCCGGTACAGAGTCAATGTGGAGGCTATATACAGGGGTTACCAGTACAGAGTCAATGTGGAGGCTATATACAGGGGGTACCGGTACAGAGTCAATGTGGAGGCTATATACAGGGGGGTACCGGTACAGAGTCAATGTGGAGGCTATATACAGGTGGTACCGGTACAGAGTCAATGTGGAGGCTATATACAGGGGGTACCGGTACAGAGTCAATGTGCGGGGGCACCGGTTAGTCGGGCTAATTGAGGTAATATGTACATGAATGTATAGTTAAAGTGACTATGCATAGATTGTAAACAAAGAGTAGCAGCAGCGTAAAAGAGAAGGTAGAAGGACGAAAACGACACACACATCGAAAATAGTATGTGTAGCCATTTGATTACCTGTCCAGGAGTCTTATGGCTTGGGGGGTAGAAGCTTTTTAGAATCCTCTTGGACCTGGACTTGGTGCTCCGGTACCGCTTGCCATGCGGTAGCAGAGAGAACAGTCTGTGACTGGGGTGGCTGGGGTCTTGACAATTTTTAGGGCCTTCCTCTGACACCGCCTGGTGTAGAGGTCCTGGATGGCAGGAAGCTTGGCCCCAGTGATGTACTGGGCCGTTCGCACTACCCTCTGTAGTGCCTTGTGGTCGGAGGCCGAGCAGTTGCCATACCAGGCAGTGATGCAACCAGTCAGGATGTTCTTGATGTTGCAGCTGTAGAACCTTTTGAGGATCTGGGGACCCATGCCGAATCTTTTCAGTCTCCTGAGGGGGAATAGGTTTTGTCGTGCCCTCTTCATGACTGTCATGGTGTGTTTGGACCATTCTAGTTTGTTGGTGACGTGGACACCAAGGAACTTGAAGCTCTCAACCTGCTCCACTACAGCCCCGTCGATGAGAATGGGGGCGTGCTCTGTCCTCCTTTTCCTGTAGTCCACAATCATCTCCTTTGTCTTAATTACGTTGAGAGAGAGGTTGTTGTCCTGGCATCATACGGCCAAATCTCAGACCTCCTCCCTATAGGCTGTCTCATCGTTGTCGGTGATCAGGCCTACAACTGTTGTGTCGTCTACAAACTTAATGATGGTTTTGGAGTCGTGCCTTGCCATGCAGTCATGGGTGAACAGGGAGTACAGGAGGGGACTGTGCAAGAACCCCTGAGGGGCTCCAGTGTTGAGGATCAGCATGGCAGATGTATTGCTACCTACCCTCACCACCTGTGGGCGGTCCGTCAGCCGTTGAGTCTTTTGTTATTTCAACGATTTCCTCAGCAGCTAAAAGTAACCTTTTCTCAATTGAATTAGTCAACATGGGTACACTTTTACAAGGGAATAGGAAGCCCTGGTCAACATGAGGTCACTATAAAGGGAGAAGGAATCCCTGGTCAACATGAGGTCTCTATACAAGGAATAGAAGCCCCTGGTCAACATGAGTACACTATACAAGGAATCGGGGTCACTGGTCAACATGAAGTCACTATACCGGGAATAGGAATCCCTGGTCAACATGAGTACACTATACATGGAATAGAAGCCCTGGTCAACATGAGTACACTATATAGGGAATAGAGGTCCCTGGTCAATATGAGTACACTATACAGGGAATAGAAGCCCCTGGTCAACATGAGTACACTATACAGGGAATAGAAGCCCCAGGTCAACATGAGGTCACTATAAAGGGAGAAGGGATGCCTGGTCAACATGAGGTCTCTATACAGGGAATAGAAGCCCTGGTCAACATGAGTATACTACACAGGGAATAGAAGCCCCTGGTCAACATGAGGTCACTACACAGGGAATAGAAGCCCTGGTCAACATGAGGTCACTACACAGGGAATAGAAGCCCCCTGGTCAACATGAGTACACTACACAGGGAATAGAAGCCCCTGGTCAACATGAGGTCACTACACAGGGAATAGAAGCCCCTGGTCAACATGAGTACACTATACAGGGAATAGAAGCCCCAGGTCAACATGAGGTCACTATAAAGGGAGAAGGGATGCCTGGTCAACATGAGGTCTCTATACAGGGAATAGAAGCCCTGGTCAACATGAGTATACTACACAGGGAATAGAAGCCCCTGGTCAACATGAGGTCACTACACAGGGAATAGAAGCCCTGGTCAACATGAGGTCACTACACAGGGAATAGAAGCCCCCTGGTCAACATGAGTACACTACACAGGGAATAGAAGCCCCTGGTCAACATGAGGTCACTACACAGGGAATAGAAGCCCCTGGTCAACATGAGGTCACTACACAGGGAATAGAAGCCCCTGGTCAACATGAGGTCACTACACAGGGAATAGAAGCCCCCTGGTCAACATGAGGTCACTACACAGGGAATAGAAGCCCTGGTCAACATGAGGTCACTACACAGGGAATAGAAAACCCCCTGGTCAACATGAGGTCACTACACAGGGAATAGAAGCCCCTGGTCAACATGAGTACACTACACAGGGAATAGAAGCCCCTGGTCAACATGAGGTCACTACACAGGGAATAGAAGCCCCCTGGTCAACATGAGTACACTACACAGGGAATAGAAGCCCCCTGGTCAACATGAGGTCACTACACAGGGAATAGAAAGCCCCTGGTCAACATGAGGTCACTACACAGGGAATAGAAGCCCCCTGGTCAACATGAGGACACTACACAGGGAATAGAAGCCCTGGTCAACATGAGGTCACTACACAGGGAATAGAAAACCCCCTGGTCAACATGAGGTCACTACACAGGGAATAGAAGCCCCCTGGTCAACATGAGTACACTACACAGGGAATAGAAGCCCCCTGGTCAACATGAGGTCACTACACAGGGAATAGAAGCCCCCGGTCAACATGAGGTCACTACACAGGGAATAGAAGCCCTGGTCAACATGAGGTCACTACACAGGGAATAGAAGCCCCCTGGTCAACATGAGGTCACTACACAGGGAATAGAAGCCCCCGGTCAACATGAGTACACTACAGAGTGAATAGAAGCCCCCTGGTCAACATGAGGTCACTACAGAGTGAATAGGAGGCCATGTGATTTGCTGAGGATGTTCCAAATCCCCAGAGATATCCTCCAATAACGTCCAAGTAAGTTTCAGCTAACAGCTTCAGAACAGACGAACTTCATCTTCTCTGACGATGAAGGACGTGATTCTCCTGTACTAGTAGTTGTTGTTGTTGTTGTTTACAGAATTGATTTGGTGGCATGAACGTTCTAAACCATTTCACTGAAGTGCTTAATTCTACGGTTACGACGTGGAGAGTTGACTGTGGTAGGACACCTCTCAGTGCAGAGTGAAATGAATGGTGCATGTCATAACAAACAAATAGCAATTACCTTTTTAATTGAAACAGGAACTGTTGACGAGGCCCTCAGGGATGCAGGGCTGGAGAGGTTCATTATTAACTGTTCATGCACCTCTGTCCCGGGGGGGGGAGAGTGATATGAAATAGGCTAGGACTTGCTCCAGTTACCTGTTTCTGTTGGAGTCACTCCTGTGAAGAGGACACATCTCATTGGCATTTCTACTCTGTCATCCATTGGATATATTGACACATTATCACCTCAAAACTACTGTAGGTTACCTGTTCCAATATCTCTATGTTCTCTTTCTGTTCCCCATAGTGAGGACCTGTTCTCTTTCTGTTCCCCATAGTGAGGACCTGTTCTCTTTCTGTTCCCCATAGTGAGGACCTGATCTCTTTCTGTTCCCCATAGTGAGGACCTGATCTCTTTCTGTTCCCTATAGTGAGGACCTGATCTCTTTCTGTTCCCCATAGTGAGGACCTGTTCTCTTTCTGTTCCCCATAGTGAGGACCTGTTCTCTTTCTGTTCCCCATAGTGAGGGCCTGTTCTCTTTCTGTTCCCCATAGTGAGGACCTGTTCTCTTTCTGTTCCCCATAGTGAGGACCTGTTCTCTTTCTGTTCCCCATAGTGAGGTCCTGTTCTCTTTCTGTTCCCCATAGTGAGGACCTGATCTCTTTCTGTTCCCCATAGTGAGGACCTGATCTCTTTCTGTTCCCCATAGTGAGGACCTGTTCTCTTTCTGTTCCCCATAGTGAGGGCCTGTTCTCTTTCTGTTCCCCATAGTGAGGACCTGTTCTCTTTCTGTTCCCCATAGTGAGGACCTGTTCTCTTTCTGTTCCCCATAGTGAGGACCTGTTCTCTTTCTGTTCCCCATAGTGAGGACCTGTTCTCTTTCTGTTCCCCATAGTGAGGACCTGTTCTCTTTCTGTTGCCCATAGTGAGGACCTGTTCTCTTTCTGTTCCCCATAGTGAGGACCTGTTCTCTTTCTGTTCCCCATAGTGAGGACCTGTAAACCCTTTAGTGGAGGAACCATGTGATAATCTGATGGTGTTGTTGGAGGACTCTATCCAAGGCCTGTTGCCTCTCTCTCTCTCCTCTCTCCTTAGGGATGTGATGGTGTTGTTGGAGGACTCTATCCAAGGCCTGTTGCCTCTCTCGCTCTCCTCTCTCCTTAGGGATGTGATGGTGTTGTTGGAGGACTCTATCCAAGGCCTGTTGCCTCTCTCTCTCTCTCTCTCTCTCTCTCTCTCTCCTTAGGGATGTGATGGTGTTGTTGGAGGACTCTATCCAAGGCCTGTTGCCTCTCTCTCTCTCTCTCTCCTTAGGGATGTGATGGTGTTGTTGGAGGACTCTATCCAAGGCCTGCTGCCTCTCTCTCTCTCTCTCTCTCCTCTCTCCTTAGGGATGTGATGGTGTTGTTGGAGGACTCTATCCAAGGCCTGTTGCCTCTCTCTCTCTCTCTCTCCTTAGGGATGTGATGGTGTTGTTGGAGGACTCTATCCAAGGCCTGTTGCCTCTCTCTCTCTCTCTCTCTCTCCTCTCTCCTTAGGGATGTGATGGTGTTGTTGGAGGACTCTATCCAAGGCCTGTGGCCTCTCTCTCTCTCTCTCTCTCCTTAGGGATGTGATGGTGTTGTTGGAGGACTCTATCCAAGGCCTGTTGCCTCTCTCTCTCTCTCTCTCTCTCTCTCCTCTCTCCTTAGGGATGTGATGGTGTTGTTGGAGGACTCTATCCAAGGCCTGTTGCCTCCCTCTCTCTCTCTCTCTCTCCTCTCTCCTTAGGGATGTGATGGTGTTGTTGGAGGACTCTATCCAAGGTCTGCTGCCTCTCTCTCTCTCTCTCTCTCTCTCTCTCTCTCTCTCTCCTCTCTCCTTAGGGATGTGATGGTGTTGTTGGAGGACTCTATCCAAGGCCTGTTGCCTCTCTCTCTCTCTCTCTCCTTAGGGATGTGATGGTGTTGTTGGAGGACTCTATCCAAGGCCTGTTGCCCTCTCTCTCTCTCTCTCTCTCCTCTCTCCTTAGGGATGTGATGGTGTTGTTGGAGGACTCTATCCAAGGCCTGTTGCCTCTCTCTCTCTCTCTCTCTCTCTCTCTCTCTCCTTAGGGATGTGATGGTGTTGTTGGAGGACTCTATCCAAGGCCTGTTGCCTCTCTCTCTCTCTCTCTCTCTCTCTCTCTCTCTCTCCTTAGGGATGTGATGGTGTTGTTGGAGGACTCTATCCAAGGCCTGTTGCCTCTCTCTCTCTCTCTCTCTCTCTCTCTCCTTAGGGATGTGATGGTGTTGTTGGAGGACTCTATCCAAGGCCTGTTGCCTCTCTCTCTCTCTCTCTCTCTCTCTCTCTCTCTCTCCTCTCTCCTTAGGGATGTGATGGTGTTGTTGGAGGACTCTATCCAAGGCCTGCTGCCTCTCTCTCTCTCTCTCTCTCTCTCTCTCCTTAGGGATGTGATGGTGTTGTTGGAGGACTCTATCCAAGGCCTGCTGCCTCTCTCTCTCTCTCTCTCTCTCTCTCTCTCTCTCTCTCTCTCTCTCTCTCTCCTTAGGGATGTGATGGTGTTGTTGGAGGACTCTATCCAAGGCCTGCTGCCTCTCTCTCTCTCTCTCTCTCTCTCTCTCTCTCTCTCTCTCTCTCCTTAGGGATGTGATGGTGTTGTTGGAGGACTCTATCCAAGGCCTGTTGCCTCTCTCTCTCCTCTCTCTCTCTCTCTCTCTCTCTCTCTCCTTAGGGATGTGATGGTGTTGTTGGAGGACGCTATCCAAGGCATGTTGCCTCTCTCTCCTCTCTCTCTCTCTCTCTCTCCTTAGGGATGTGATGGTGTTGCTGTGATGAACTCAGTTAGCTGGTCCTAATCTCTACCCCTACAGGGATTTTCCCCATCGTTCTGTCATGGAGTAGCTATGACGTCAACAGTGATGACTTGTGGTGTTTCTTGTTAACGGCACGCAAGCTTCAATGGATGTTCAACACAAGAACTTCATAAAAGGCATCTGGCAGAAATAAATTCCTCCACAAACAGAAATATCATTTCATAGACCGTGTATTTAGGAAGTATTCAGACACTTTTATTCCACATTTTGATATGTTACAGCCTTATCCTAAAACTTATTAAATTGTTTTTTCCCCCCTCATCAGTACACACACACACAATACCCCTATAATGACAAAGCAAAAACACGTTTTCAGAAATGTTTTTGCTAATTTATTAAATATAAAAAACTGAAATATTCCATTTACTTAAATAAGCATTCAGACCCTTTACTCAGTACTTTGTTGAAACACCTTTGCCAGCGATTACAGCTTCGAGTCTTCTTGGCCATGACGCTACAAGCTTGGCACACATGTATTTGGGGAGTTTCTCCCATTCTTCTCTGCAGATCCTCTCAAGCTCTGTCAGTTTGGATGGGGAACGTCGCTGCACAGCTATTTTCAGGTCTCTCCAGAGATGTTAGATCGGGTTCAAGTCCGGGCTCTGGCTGGGCCACTCAAGGACATTCAGAGACTTGTCCCGAAGCCACTCCTGCGTTGTCTTGGCTGTGTGCTTAGGGGCGTTGTCCTGTTGGAAGGTGAACCTTCGCCCCAGTCTGAGCGTTCTGAGAACTCTGGAGCAGGTTTTCATCAAGGATCTCTATACTTTGCTCTGTTCATCTTTCCCTCGATCCTGACTAGTCTCCCAGTCCCTGCCACTGAAAAACATCCCCACAGCAAGATGCTGCCACCAACATGCTTCACCGTAGGGATGGTGCCAGGTTTCGTCCAGACGTGACGCTTGGCATTCAGGCCAAAGAGTTCAAAATTGGTTTCATCAGACCAGAGAATCTTGTTTCTTATAGTCTGAAAGTCCTTCAAGTGCCTGTTTGGCAAACTCCAAGCGGGCTGTCATATGCCTTTTACTGAGGAGTGGCTTCAGTGTGGCCACTCTACCATAAAGGCCTGATTGGTGGAGTGCTGCAGAGATGGTTGTCCTTTTGGAAGTTTCTCCCATCTCCACAGAGGAACTCTGGAGCTCTGTCAGAGTTACTATCGGGTTCTTGGTCACCTCCCTGACCAAGGCCCTTCTCCCCTGATTAGTCAGTTTGGCTGGGTGGTCAGCTCTAGGAAGAGTCTTGGTGGTTCCAAGCTTCTTCCATTTAAGAATGATGGAGGCCACTGTGTTGTTGAGGACCTTCAATGCTGCAGACATGTTTTGGTACCCTTCCCCAGATCTGTGCCTCGTCAAAATCCTGTCTCTGGGGCTCTACAGACAATTCCTTCGACCTCATGGCTTGGTTTTTGCTCTGACATGCACTGTCAACTGTGGGACCTTACATAGACAGGTGTGTGCCTTTCCAAACCATGTCCAATCAATAGAATTTACCACAGGTGGACTCCAATCAAGTTGTAGAAACATCTCAAGGATGATCAATGGAAACAGGATGCACCTGAGCTCAATTCCGAGTCTCATAGCAAAGGGTCAGAATACTTATAAATACTTGTAAATTAAGTTATTTCTGTTTTTATTTGTAATAAATGTGCTAAACTTTCAAAAAATCTGTTTTTCGCTTTGTCATTATTGGGTATTGTGATGTCATTATTGGGTATTGTAATGTTATTATTGGGCATTGTGATGTCATTTTTAGGTATTGTGATGTTATTATTGGGTATTGTAATGTTATTATTGGGCATTGTGATGTCATTATTGGGTATTGTGATGTTATTATTGGGTATTGTGATGTTATTATTGGGTATTGTGATGTCATTATTGGGTATTGTGATGTTATTATTGGGTATTGTGACGTTATTATTGGGCATTGTGATGGTATTATTGGGTATTGTGATGTTATTATTGGGCATTGTGATGTTATTATTGGGTATTGTGATGTCATTATTGGGTATTGTGATGTTATTATTGGGCATTGTGATGTTATTATTGGGTATTGTGATGTTATATTGGGTATTGTGTGCAGCTTGATGAGGAAAACAAAATAATTTAATAAATTTTAGTATAAGAATGAATACTTTCCGAATGCACTGTATATCTTAAAAGACCTGGTTTTCATGAATTTGATGATATAATCGTCAAGCCCATTCAAAAGGTTGGGGGACATGATAGGGAAGAAAAGCGGAAAGGGCAGTGACTTTCACAGGGTATTGAGATCCCATAGTCCTGCTGCCTGTCTCTCTCTCCTTAGGGATCCCATAGTCCTGCTGCCTGTCTCTCTCTCCTTAGGGATCCCATAGTCCTGCTGCCTGTCTCTCTCTCCTTAGGGATCCCATAGTCCTGCTGCCTGTCTCTCTCTCCTTAGGGATCCCATAGAGTTCTTTAGTACCCAAGGAGCGCCTCTTCCTGTGTTTCTGACAGGGTTTGATGGGGTTTCTGAGATGTGCTCACTGAGAGAGCTGCATCTACCTCTAAAGCCAATCTCTCTCTCTCTCTCTCTCTCTCTCTCTCTCTCCTTCTCTCTCTCCTTCTCTCTCTCTCCTTCTCTCTCTCTCTCTCCTCTCTCTCTCTCTCTCTCTCTCTCTCTCTCTCTCTCTCTCTCTCTCTCTCTCTCTCCTTGCTCTCTCTCTCTCTCTCTCTCTCTCTCCCCTTCTCTCTCTCTCTCTCTCTCTCTCTCCCTCTCTCATGTCTGAAGCAGTCTGAAGAAAGGTGAGGAAAGTGACATTGATAACGGCTCAGATAAGATCAGAGGGCTCAGTGGATAATTATTGATTGTATAATGTCTGTGTTGTACTCCGAGGCATCAAATGCATCATCACAACCTCCTGAGGATTCAAAATATACAAAGCTGACAGTTTGATTTGCTTCCCCAACGGCACCCTATTCCCTATATAGGACACTACTTTAGACCTGAGCTAGGGAATAGGGTACATTCCTTTTGACCATGGCCAATAGGGAATAGAGTTCCATTTGGGATGCACCCATAAAGATACCATTTTTAGAGCTTGTCTGATGGATGTCGTTAGGAAACATGGCTCTGAAGTAGTACTAGATGGAATGGATGGTGTCTTCAGAACTACTATCCTCTGGTAAAGAGGTAGTACTGGATGGTAGTACTGGATGGTAGTACTGGGTGGTAGTACTGGATGGTAGTACTGGATGGTAGTACTGGATGGTAGTACTGGATGGTAGTACTGGATGGTAGTTCTGGATGGTAGTACTGGATGGTAGTACTGGATGGTAGTACTGGATGGTAGTACTGGATGGTAGTTCTGGATGGTAGTACTGGATGGTAGTACTGGATGGTAGTACTGGATGGTAGTACTGGATGGTAGTACTGGATGGTAGTACTGGATGGTAGTAGTGGATGGTAGTACTGGATGGTAGTACTGGATGGTAGTACTGGATGGTAGTAGTGGATGGTAGTACTGGATGGTAGTACTGGATGGTAGTACTGGATGGTAGTAATGGATGGTAGTACTGGATGGTAGTACTGGATGGTAGTAATGGATGGTAGTACTGGATGGTAGTAATGGATGGTAGTACTGGATGGTAGTACTGGATGGTAGTACTGGATGGTAGTAATGGATGGTAGTACTGGATGGTAGTACTGGATGGTAGTACTGGATGGTAGTACTGGATGGAATGGATGGTAGTAATGGATGGTAGTACTGGATGGTAGTAGTGTATGGTAGTACTGGATGGTAGTAATGGATGGTAGTACTGGGTGGTAGTAATGGATGGTAGTACTGGATGGTAGTACTGGATGGTAGTACTGGATGGAATGGATGGTAGTACTGGGTGGTAGTAATGGATGGTAGTACTGGATGGTAGTACTGGATGGTAGTAATGGATGGTAGTACTGGATGGTAGTAGTGGATGGTAGTACTGGGTGGTAGTACTGGGTGGTAGTAATGGATGGTAGTACTGGGTGGTAGTAATGGATGGTAGTACTGGATGGTAGTAATGGATGGTAGTAATGGATGGTAGTACTGGATGGTAGTACTGGATGGTAGTAGTGGATGGTAGTACTGGGTGGTAGTACTGGGTGGTAGTAATGGATGGTAGTACTGGATGGTAGTAATGGATGGTAGTACTGGATGGTAGTACTGGATGGTAGTACTGGATGGTAGTACTGGATGGTAGTTCTGGATGGTAGTACTGGATGGTAGTACTGGATGGTAGTACTGGATGGTAGTACTGGATGGTAGTAATGGATGGTAGTACTGGATGGTAGTACTGGATGGTAGTACTGGATGGTAGTACTGGATGGTAGTACTGGATGGAATGGATGGTAGTACTGGATGGTAGTACTGGATGGTAGTAGTGGATGGTAGTACTGGATGGTAGTAATGGATGGTAGTAATGGATGGTAGTACTGGATGGTAGTACTGGATGGAATGGATGGTAGTACTGGATGGTAGTACTGGATGGTAGTACTGGATGGTAGTAGTGTATGGTAGTACTGGATGGTAGTAATGGATGGTAGTACTGGGTGGTAGTACTGGGTGGTAGTAATGGATGGTAGTACTGGGTGGTAGTACTGGATGGTAGTACTGGGTGGTAGTACTGGATGGTAGTACTGGATGGTAGTACTGGGTGGTAGTACTGGGTGGTAGTAATGGATGGTAGTACTGGGTGGTAGTACTGGATGGTAGTAGTGGATGGTAGTACTGGATGGTAGTAATGGATGGTAGTAATGGATGGTAGTACTGGATGGTAGTACTGGATGGAATGGATGGTAGTACTGGATGGTAGTACTGGATGGTAGTACTGGATGGTAGTAGTGTATGGTAGTACTGGATGGTAGTAATGGATGGTAGTACTGGGTGGTAGTACTGGGTGGTAGTAATGGATGGTAGTACTGGGTGGTAGTACTGGATGGTAGTACTGGGTGGTAGTACTGGATGGTAGTACTGGATGGTAGTACTGGGTGGTAGTACTGGGTGGTAGTAATGGATGGTAGTACTGGGTGGTAGTACTGGATGGTAGTACTGGGTGGTAGTAATGGATGGTAGTACTGGATGGTAGTACTGGGTGGTAGTACTGGGTGGTAGTAATGGATGGTAGTACTGGGTGGTAGTACTGGGTGGTAGTAATGGATGGTAGTTCTGGATGGTAGTACTGGATGGTAGTACTGGATGGTAGTACTGGATGGTAGTACTGGATGGTAGTAGTGTATGGTAGTACTGGATGGTAGTAATGGATGGTAGTACTGGGTGGTAGTACTGGGTGGTAGTAATGGATGGTAGTACTGGGTGGTAGTACTGGATGGTAGTACTGGGTGGTAGTACTGGATGGTAGTACTGGATGGTAGTACTGGGTGGTAGTACTGGGTGGTAGTAATGGATGGTAGTACTGGGTGGTAGTACTGGATGGTAGTACTGGGTGGTAGTAATGGATGGTAGTACTGGATGGTAGTACTGGGTGGTAGTACTGGGTGGTAGTAATGGATGGTAGTACTGGGTGGTAGTACTGGGTGGTAGTACTGGATGGTAGTACTGGGTGGTAGTACTGGGTGGTAGTACTGGGTGGTAGTAATGGATGGTAGTACTGGATGGTAGTACTGGGTGGTAGTACTGGGTGGTAGTACTGGATGGTAGTACTGGGTGGTAGTAATGGATGGTAGTACTGGGTGGTAGTACTGGATGGTAGTAATGGATGGTAGTACTGGATGGTAGTACTGGATGGTAGTACTGGATGGTAGTAATGGATGGTAGTACTGGATGGTAGTACTGGATGGTAGTACTGGATGGTAGTACTGGATGGAATGGATGGTAGTAATGGATGGTAGTACTGGATGGTAGTAGTGTATGGTAGTACTGGATGGTAGTAATGGATGGTAGTACTGGGTGGTAGTAATGGATGGTAGTACTGGATGGTAGTACTGGATGGTAGTACTGGATGGAATGGATGGTAGTACTGGGTGGTAGTAATGGATGGTAGTACTGGATGGTAGTACTGGATGGTAGTAATGGATGGTAGTACTGGATGGTAGTAGTGGATGGTAGTACTGGGTGGTAGTACTGGGTGGTAGTAATGGATGGTAGTACTGGGTGGTAGTAATGGATGGTAGTACTGGATGGTAGTAATGGATGGTAGTAATGGATGGTAGTACTGGATGGTAGTACTGGATGGTAGTAGTGGATGGTAGTACTGGGTGGTAGTACTGGGTGGTAGTAATGGATGGTAGTACTGGATGGTAGTAATGGATGGTAGTACTGGATGGTAGTACTGGATGGTAGTACTGGATGGTAGTACTGGATGGTAGTACTGGATGGTAGTACTGGATGGTAGTACTGGATGGTAGTACTGGATGGTAGTACTGGATGGTAGTAATGGATGGTAGTACTGGATGGTAGTACTGGATGGTAGTACTGGATGGTAGTACTGGATGGTAGTACTGGATGGAATGGATGGTAGTACTGGATGGTAGTACTGGATGGTAGTAGTGGATGGTAGTACTGGATGGTAGTAATGGATGGTAGTAATGGATGGTAGTACTGGATGGTAGTACTGGATGGAATGGATGGTAGTACTGGATGGTAGTACTGGATGGTAGTACTGGATGGTAGTAGTGTATGGTAGTACTGGATGGTAGTAATGGATGGTAGTACTGGGTGGTAGTACTGGGTGGTAGTAATGGATGGTAGTACTGGGTGGTAGTACTGGATGGTAGTACTGGGTGGTAGTACTGGATGGTAGTACTGGATGGTAGTACTGGGTGGTAGTACTGGGTGGTAGTAATGGATGGTAGTACTGGGTGGTAGTACTGGATGGTAGTAGTGGATGGTAGTACTGGATGGTAGTAATGGATGGTAGTAATGGATGGTAGTACTGGATGGTAGTACTGGATGGAATGGATGGTAGTACTGGATGGTAGTACTGGATGGTAGTACTGGATGGTAGTAGTGTATGGTAGTACTGGATGGTAGTAATGGATGGTAGTACTGGGTGGTAGTACTGGGTGGTAGTAATGGATGGTAGTACTGGGTGGTAGTACTGGATGGTAGTACTGGGTGGTAGTACTGGATGGTAGTACTGGATGGTAGTACTGGGTGGTAGTACTGGGTGGTAGTAATGGATGGTAGTACTGGGTGGTAGTACTGGATGGTAGTACTGGGTGGTAGTAATGGATGGTAGTACTGGATGGTAGTACTGGGTGGTAGTACTGGGTGGTAGTAATGGATGGTAGTACTGGGTGGTAGTACTGGGTGGTAGTAATGGATGGTAGTTCTGGATGGTAGTACTGGATGGTAGTACTGGATGGTAGTACTGGATGGTAGTACTGGATGGTAGTAGTGTATGGTAGTACTGGATGGTAGTAATGGATGGTAGTACTGGGTGGTAGTACTGGGTGGTAGTAATGGATGGTAGTACTGGGTGGTAGTACTGGATGGTAGTACTGGGTGGTAGTACTGGATGGTAGTACTGGATGGTAGTACTGGGTGGTAGTACTGGGTGGTAGTAATGGATGGTAGTACTGGGTGGTAGTACTGGATGGTAGTACTGGGTGGTAGTAATGGATGGTAGTACTGGATGGTAGTACTGGGTGGTAGTACTGGGTGGTAGTAATGGATGGTAGTACTGGGTGGTAGTACTGGGTGGTAGTACTGGATGGTAGTACTGGGTGGTAGTACTGGGTGGTAGTACTGGGTGGTAGTAATGGATGGTAGTACTGGATGGTAGTACTGGGTGGTAGTACTGGGTGGTAGTACTGGATGGTAGTACTGGGTGGTAGTAATGGATGGTAGTACTGGGTGGTAGTACTGGATGGTAGTAATGGATGGTAGTACTGGATGGTAGTACTGGATGGTAGTACTGGATGGTAGTAATGGATGGTAGTACTGGATGGTAGTACTGGATGGTAGTACTGGATGGTAGTACTGGATGGAATGGATGGTAGTAATGGATGGTAGTACTGGATGGTAGTAGTGTATGGTAGTACTGGATGGTAGTAATGGATGGTAGTACTGGGTGGTAGTAATGGATGGTAGTACTGGATGGTAGTACTGGATGGTAGTACTGGATGGAATGGATGGTAGTACTGGGTGGTAGTAATGGATGGTAGTACTGGATGGTAGTACTGGATGGTAGTAATGGATGGTAGTACTGGATGGTAGTAGTGGATGGTAGTACTGGGTGGTAGTACTGGGTGGTAGTAATGGATGGTAGTACTGGGTGGTAGTAATGGATGGTAGTACTGGATGGTAGTAATGGATGGTAGTAATGGATGGTAGTACTGGATGGTAGTACTGGATGGTAGTAGTGGATGGTAGTACTGGGTGGTAGTACTGGGTGATGGATGGTAGTACTGGATGGTAGTAATGGATGGTAGTACTGGATGGTAGTACTGGATGGTGGTACTGGATGGTAGTACTGGATGGTAGTTCTGGATGGTAGTACTGGATGGTAGTACTGGATGGTAGTACTGGATGGTAGTACTGGATGGTAGTAATGGATGGTAGTACTGGATGGTAGTACTGGATGGTAGTACTGGATGGTAGTACTGGATGGAATGGATGGTAGTACTGGATGGTAGTACTGGATGGTAGTAGTGGATGGTAGTACTGGATGGTAGTAATGGATGGTAGTAATGGATGGTAGTACTGGATGGTAGTACTGGATGGAATGGATGGTAGTACTGGATGGTAGTACTGGATGGTAGTACTGGATGGTAGTAGTGTATGGTAGTACTGGATGGTAGTAATGGATGGTAGTACTGGGTGGTAGTACTGGGTGGTAGTAATGGATGGTAGTACTGGGTGGTAGTACTGGATGGTAGTACTGGGTGGTAGTACTGGATGGTAGTACTGGATGGTAGTACTGGGTGGTAGTACTGGGTGGTAGTAATGGATGGTAGTACTGGGTGGTAGTACTGGATGGTAGTAGTGGATGGTAGTACTGGATGGTAGTAATGGATGGTAGTAATGGATGGTAGTACTGGATGGTAGTACTGGATGGAATGGATGGTAGTACTGGATGGTAGTACTGGATGGTAGTACTGGATGGTAGTAGTGTATGGTAGTACTGGATGGTAGTAATGGATGGTAGTACTGGGTGGTAGTACTGGGTGGTAGTAATGGATGGTAGTACTGGGTGGTAGTACTGGATGGTAGTACTGGGTGGTAGTACTGGATGGTAGTACTGGATGGTAGTACTGGGTGGTAGTACTGGGTGGTAGTAATGGATGGTAGTACTGGGTGGTAGTACTGGATGGTAGTACTGGGTGGTAGTAATGGATGGTAGTACTGGATGGTAGTACTGGGTGGTAGTACTGGGTGGTAGTAATGGATGGTAGTACTGGGTGGTAGTACTGGGTGGTAGTAATGGATGGTAGTTCTGGATGGTAGTACTGGATGGTAGTACTGGATGGTAGTACTGGATGGTAGTACTGGATGGTAGTAGTGTATGGTAGTACTGGATGGTAGTAATGGATGGTAGTACTGGGTGGTAGTACTGGGTGGTAGTAATGGATGGTAGTACTGGGTGGTAGTACTGGATGGTAGTACTGGGTGGTAGTACTGGATGGTAGTACTGGATGGTAGTACTGGGTGGTAGTACTGGGTGGTAGTAATGGATGGTAGTACTGGGTGGTAGTACTGGATGGTAGTACTGGGTGGTAGTAATGGATGGTAGTACTGGATGGTAGTACTGGGTGGTAGTACTGGGTGGTAGTAATGGATGGTAGTACTGGGTGGTAGTACTGGGTGGTAGTACTGGATGGTAGTACTGGGTGGTAGTACTGGGTGGTAGTACTGGATGGTAGTACTGGATGGTAGTACTGGGTGGTAGTACTGGGTGGTAGTACTGGATGGTAGTACTGGGTGGTAGTAATGGATGGTAGTACTGGGTGGTAGTACTGGATGGTAGTAATGGATGGTAGTACTGGGTGGTAGTAATGGATGGTAGTACTGGGTGGTAGTAATGGATGGTAGGCCTGGGTGGTAGTACTGGATGGTAGTAATGGATGGTAGTACTGGGTGGTAGTAATGGATGGTAGTACTGGGTGGTAGTACTGGATGGTAGTACTGGATGGTAGTACTGGGTGGTAGTAATGGATGGTAGTACTGGATGGTAGTACTGGAGGGAATGGTTGGTCCCTTCAGAACTACTGTCCTCTGGTAAAGGATCTGTATTTCAGTTGCCTTGTGGGAAAGGTTAATGATATGAATGAAGGGCTTTGAGATGTAAACTTTGAACAGAGAAAATCTGTATCCCAAATGGCATCTTATGCCTTTTTTTATTTTTCATTTTGTTTAGCCTTTATCGAACTAGGAGCTCCCTTTGTAGTGCTTTACTCCTATAGGTATCTGGTAAAGAGCAGTGCACTACATAGGGAATAGCATGCCATTTGGACTGTAGACATGACAAGGCTTCTGATGAAATTCTGCTGCTTTCGCTCTGACATCACAGAACGCATTCCATTCATCCTTCACTAACTAAATGATTATATTGCCTCTTACAATTTAGTTTAAATATATCAGACCCCTGATCCCAATTCAAATGTGACTTTAGAGTAATGACGAGTTTATACAAATGTGTTTCCCATCCCTTCGGGAACAACACTTAGCAACATAATGATGCTCTGTGTTCACGGTCAGTTATTATCACTCTACAACACTGTTATTTAGTATCAGCAAACTAGAGTCATGACACATACTCACACATTCACACACACACACACACACACACACACACACACACACACACACACACACACACACACACACACACACACACACACACACACACACACACACACACACACACACACAACCCCTCACATGCAAGTGCAATCTCACCCTCTGTCGTATGTCGCCTTCTCTCTGTTGCTTGGCAACTTCAGCTCTGTGAACTGCGGGGGAACAATGGCCCCAAGCTCTCCTCCTTTGGTGCTCCCTCTCTCTCCTCTCTGTCTCCTCTCTGTCTCCACTCTCCTCTCTCTCCTCTCTGTCTCCTCTCTCTACTCTCTTTCCTCTCTCTCTCTCCTCTCTCCTCTCTCCTCTATCTCTCTCCTCTCTGTCTCCTCTCTCCTCTCTCTACTCTCTTTCCTCTCTCTCTCTCCTCTCTCCTTTATCTCTCTCCTCTCTCCTTTATCTCTCTCCTCTCTGTCTCCTCTCTCCTCTCTTTCTCTCCTCTCTCTACTCTCTTTCCTCTCTCTCTCTCCTCTCTCCTCTATCTCTCTCCTCTCTGTCTCCTCTCTCCTCTCTGTCTCCTCTCTCCTCTCTCTACTCTCTTTCCTCTCTCTCTCTCCTCTCTCCTCTCTCCTTTATCTCTCTCCTCTCTCCTTTATCTCGCTCCTCTCTGTCTCCTCTCTCCTCTCTTTCTCTCCTCTCTCTACTCTCTTTCCTCTCTCTCTTCCCCTGGTAATCCCTCTCTGCTGTCTCTCTGCTGTCTCTCTCTCCTCTCTCTCTCCCTCTCCTCTCTATCTCCTATCTCTCCTCTCTCTCTCTTACCCTGGTAATCCCTCTCTCCTCTCACCTTTCTCTCTCTCCTCTCTCTCTCCTCTCTCTCTCTTCCCCCTGTTGCAATCTTTCTCCTCTCTCTCCTCTCTTTTCTCTGTCTCGCTTATATCTCTACTTTCTCTCCTCTTTCTTCTCTATCTCCTCTATCTCCTCTCTCCCCTCTTCCTCCTCTCTCTCCTCCCTTGGTGTGCCCTCTCTCTCTCTCTCTCTCTCTCTCTCTCTCTCTCTCTTACTCTCTCCCCTCTCTCTCCCCTCTCTCTACCATCTCTATCTCCTCTGTCTCTCCTTTTTCCCCTCTCTCTCCTCTGTCTCCTCTCTCTCTCTTTCCTCTCTCTTCTATCGCTCCTCACTTAATTCAATTAAATTGAAAGGTCTTTATTGGCATGGGAAACATATGTTTACATTGCCAAAGAAAATGGAATAGACAATAAACAAAAGGGAAGTAAACAAGGGAAACATTAGTAAACATTACACTCACAAAAGTTTTAAAAGAATATAGACATTTCAAATGTTATATTATTGGCTATGTACAGTGTTGTAGCAATGTGCAAGTACTGTGAGGTATGAAAGGAAATACAAATAGATAAATATTGGGGTCACTTAGAAATGTCCTTGTTTTTGAAAGAAAGGCATTAACATTTTCCATGAAAATATCATAAAAATTGATCAGAAATACAGTGTAGACATTGTTAATGTTGTAAATGACTATTGTAGCTGGAAACGGCTGATTTTTAATGGAATATCTACATAGGTGTACAGAGGGCCATTAGCAGCAACCATCACTACTGTTTTCCAATGGCACGTTGTGTTAGCTAATCCAAGTTTATCATTTTAAAAGGCTAATTGATCATTAGAAAACACTTTTGCAATTATGTTAGCACAGCTGAAAACTGTTGTCCTGATTAAAGAAGTAATCAATCTGGACCCTCTCTTTCTAAAATTATCAGCTGAAATTGTTGCAACCCCTAATACTAGCCTGTTCAACCTCTCTTTCGTATCGTCTGAGATTCCCAAAGATTGGAAAGCTGCCGCGATCATCCCCCTCTTCAAAGGGGGAGACACTCTAGACCCAAACTGATACAGACCTATATCCATCCTACCCTGCCTTTCTAAGGTCTTCGAAAGCCAAGTTAACAAACAGATTACCGACCATCTCGAATCCCATCGTACCTTCTCCACCATGCAATCTGGTTTCCGAGCTGGTCACGGGCGCACCTCAGCCACGCTCAAGGTCCTAAACGATATCATAACTGCCATCGATAAAAGACAGTACAGTGCAGCCGTCTTCATTGACCTGGCGAAGCCTTTCGACTCTGTCAATCACCGCATTCTTATCGGCAGACTAAACAGCCTTGGTTTCTCTAATGACTGCCTAGCCTGGTTCACCAACTACTTCTCTGACAGAGTTCAGTGTGTCAAATCGGAGGGCCTGTTGTCCGGACCTCTGGCAGTCTCTATGGGTGTACCACAGGGTTCAATCCTCGGGCCGACTCTTTTCTCTGTATATATCAATGATGTCGCTCTTGCTGCTGGTGATTCTCTCATCCACCTCTATGCAGACGACACCATTCAGTATACATCTGGCCTTTCTTTGAACACTGTGTTAACAAACCTCCAAATGAGCTTTAATGCCATACAGCACTCCTTCCGTGGCCTCCAACTGCTTTTAAATGCTAGTAAAACTAAGTGCATGCTCTTCAACCAATCGCTGCCTGCAACCACACATCCCTCGCCTCTGGTAAGCAACTTTACAACTGTACGATATATGAGTTGTATGTTTTATATTTGGGTTCAAGCAGGAAACATCTGAGGAAAAACAACAACCACACACTTTCTGAAATGTATTTTAAATAAATCTGCTCTCATTATCCACTATCCAATGTCCACTGTCTTTATGAAAGTAGAGCAGCTATGGCTAGACTCTATAGCCATTACATTATCCACTGTCTTTATGAAAGTAGAGCAGCTATGGTTAGACTCTATAGACAATACATTATCGACTGTCTTTATGAAAGTAGAGCAGCTATGGTTAGACTCTATATACATTACATTATCCACTGTCTTTATACCAGTATGGATAGACTATATAACCATTACATTATCCACTGTCTTTATACCAGTATGAATAGACTATATAACCATTACATTATCCACTGTCTTTATACCAGTATGGTTAGACTCTATAGACAATACATTATCCACTGTCTATATACCAGTATGGATAGACTATATAACCATTACATTATCCACTGTCTTTATACCAGTATGGATAGACTCTATAGCCATTACATTATCCACTGTCTTTATACCAGTATGGATAGACTATATAACCATTACATTATCCACTGTCTTTATACCAGTATGGTTAGACTATATAACCATTACATTATCCACTGTCTTTATACTAGTATGGATAGACTATACAACCATTACATTATCCACTGTCTTTAAACCAGTATAGATAGACTATATAACCATTACATTATCCACTGTCGTTATACCAGTATGGATAGACTATATAACCATTACATTATCCACTGTCTTTATACCAGTATGGATAGACTATATAACCATTACATTATCCACTGTCGTTATACCAGTATGGATAGACTATATAACCATTACATTATCCACTGTCTTTATACCAGTATGGTTAGACTCTATAGACAATACATTAACCACTGTCTATATACCAGTATGGATAGACTATATAACCATTACATTATCCACTGTGTCTTTTATACCAGTATGGATAGACTATATAACCATTTACATTATCCACTGTCTTTATACCAGTATGGATAGAATGATGTGTTGCTGCTGGTGATTTCATCCACCTCTATGCAGACGAGACAATTTTCATTCCCAGTATAAATCTGGCCTTTCGAACACTGTGTTAACAAACCTCCAAATGAAGTTTTGTCGCCAATACAGCACCCTTCCGTGGCCTCCAACTGCATTGCAATGCTAATAAAACTAAGTGCATGCTCTTCAACCAATCGCCGCCTGCAACGCACACATCCCCCAGGGGAAAATGGGATAAGAGCTGTATGCTCTTATATTTGGGCCCAAGCAGGAAAAACATCTGAGGAAAAAAACAACAAAATCTCACACTTTCTTGAAATGTATTTTAAAATAAATCTGCTCTCATTATCCACTATCAATGTCCACTGCTCCTTAAGTGAAAGTAGAGCAGCTGGTGGCTAGACCTCCCATAGCCATTACATTATCCACCGTTTTAACAAGTAGAGCAGCCATGGTTAGACCTCAATAGACAATACATTATAAAATGTATTTAAGGAAAGTAGAGCAGCTATGGTTAGAACCATATAATTACATTATCCACTGTCTTTATACCAGTATAGATAGCATCAGTATAACCATTATATTATTCACTGTCTTTATAATGGCATGTAGCGCCATAGACTATATAACCATTACATTATCCACTGTCTTTATACCAAAGATAAAAATAGACAATACATTATCCACTGTCAATATACCTGTGCAGGATAATTATATAACCATTACATTATCCACTGTCTTTATACCAGTATGGAGCAGACTCTATAGCTACTACATTATCCACTGTCTTTATACCAGTATGGATAGACCATATAACCATTACAATATCACTGTTTTAATACAGTATGGTTAGACTATATAACCATTACATTATCCACTGTCTTTATACTGAGTATGGATAGACATATAAACCATTACATTATCCACTGTCTTTAAACCAGCATAGATAGACTATATAACCATTACATTATCCATCGTCACGTACAGCATGGATAGATCATAAGTAATGTATGGATAGACTATATATCATTACATTATCCACAACATATATACCAGTATGAATAGACTATATAACCATTACATTATCCACTGTCTTTATACCAGTATGGTTAGACTCTATAGACAATACATTATCCTGTCTATATACCAGTATGGATAGACTATATAACCATTACATTATCCACTGTCTTTATACCAGTATGGATAGACTCTATAGCCATTACATTATCCACTGTCTTTATACCAGTATGGATAGACTATATAACCATTACATTATCCACTGTCTTTATACCAGTATGGTTGAACTATATAACCATTGTATTACTATTTTTATACTAGTATGGATAGACTATACAACCGTGCATTATACACTGTCTTTAAGCAAGTATAGATAGAACTATATAACCATTACATTATCCACTGTCGTTATACCGAAAACAGATAGACTAATAACCATTACATTATCCACTGTCTTTATACTAGTATGGATAGACTATATAACCATTACATTATCCACTGTCTTTAAACCAGTATAGTTAGACTATATAACCATTACATATCCACTGTTACGTACTAGTATGGATAGACTAAAACAACCGTACATTGAGTCCACTGTCTTTAAACTCAGTATGGATAGAACTAATAACCATTGCATTATCCACTGTCGTTATACCAGACGGATAGACTATATAACCATTACATTATCCACTGTCGTTATACCAGTATGGATAGACTATAGAACCTATTACATTATCCACTGTCTTTATACCAGTATGGATAGACTATATAACCACATTACATTATCCACTGTCTTTATACCAGTATGGATAGACTATATAGACATTACATTATCCACTGTCTTTATACCAGTATGGATAGACTATATAACCATTACATTATCCACTGTCTTTATACCAGTATGGATAGACTATATAACCATTACATTATCCACTGTCTTTATACCAGTATGGATAGACTATATAACCATTACATTATCACTGTCTTTATACCAGTTGGAAACATTACATTATCCACTGTCTTTATACCAGTATGGATAGACTATATAACCATTACATTATCCACTGTCTTTCAGGGCCATACATTATCCACTGTCTTTATGCCAGTATGGATAGACTCTATAGCCATTACATTATCCACTGTCTTTATACCAGTATGGATAGACTATATAACCATTACATTATCCACTGTCTTTATACCAGTATGGATAGACTATATAACCATTACATTATCCACTGTCTTTATAGCAGTATGGATAGACTATATAACCATTACATTATCCACTGTCTTTATAGCAGTATGGATAGACTATGTAACCATTACATTATCCACTGTCTTTATACCAGTATGGATAGACTATATAACCATTACTCTGGAGACATTAGTTTAAACTGCAACTGCTAAGAAGCCACATCTGATTGTTCAGTCACTTATTCACTCACAACTCATTACCCATCATCATACTGTTTACCATGTCTGAGTCCCAAATGGCATCATTTCCCCACTATATTGTTCACTACTTTTGACCAGAGCCATATGGGCCGAAGTAGTGCACTGTAAAGGAATAGGGTGTCGTTTTGGGATGCTTGCTATGACACAGTGCTGCCCTGCCCTATAATGGGACAAGAACAGCTCAAGTGATCCCAATCAGAAAATAGCAATCTAATCAGAAACGAGGGAGACGAAGAAGAAGTAGCTAACGAACTGAATGTGGATTACTGATGTTAATTAGCTAGTGGAGAACAGTGACAGACACACACATCTCTCTCTCAATCCTCTGAGGACTCACACGACCACACCATGGACGACATGTGGTGCTTAATGGGTTGGGTGTTTTATCAGTGGTGCTTGTTGAGAATGGGTTGAGTGTTTTGTCAGTGGTGCTTGTTGAGAATGGGTTGAGTGTTTTGTCAGTGGTGCTTGTTGAGAATGGGTTGGGTGTTTTATCAGTGGTGCTTGTTGAGAATGGGTTGGGAATGGGTTGGGTGTTTTATCAGTGGTGCTTGTTGGAGAATGGGTTGGGTGTTTTATCAGTGGTGCTTGTTGAGAATGGGTTGGTGAATGGGTTGGGTGTTTTATCAGTGGTGCTTGTTGAGAATGGGTTGGGTGTTTTGTCAGTGGTGCTTGTTGAGAATGGGTTGGGTGTTTTATCAGTGGTGCTTGTTGGAATGAATGGGTTGGGTGTTTTATCAGTGGTGCTTGTTGAGAATGGGTTGGGGTGTTTTATCAGTGGTGCTTGTTGGAGAATGGGTTGGGTGTTTTATCAGTGGTGCTTGTTGAGAATGGGTTGGGTGTTTTATCAGTGGTGCTTGTTGAGAATTTGGGAATGGGTTGGGTGTTTTATCAGTGGTGCTTGTTGAGAATGGTGTTGGGTGTTTTGTCAGTGGTGCTTGTTGAGAATGGGTTGGGTGTTTTATCAGTGGTGGTTGTTGAGAATGGGTCGGGTGTTTTATCAGTGGTGGTTGTTGAGAATGGGTCGGGTGTTTTATCAGTGGTGCTTGTTGAGAACGGGTTGGGTGTTTTATCAGTGGTGCTTGTTGAGAATGGGTTGGAGTGTGTTTTATCAGTAGTGCTTGTTGAGAATGGGTTGGGTGTTTTATCAGTGGTGCTTGTTGAGAATGGGTTGGGTGTTTTATCAGTGGTGCTTGTTGAGAATGGGTCGGGTGTTTTATCAGTGGTGCTTGTTGAGAATGGGTGGGAATGGGTTGGGTGTTTTATCAGTGGTGCTTGTTGAGAATGGGTTCGGTGTTTTATCAGTAGTGCTTGTTGAGAATGGGTTGGGTGTTTTATCTGTGGTGCTTGTTGAGAATGGGTTGGGTGTTTTATCAGTGGTGCTTGTTGAGAATGGGTTGAGTGTTTTATCAGTGGTGCTTGTTGAGAATGGGTTGGGTGTTTTATCAGTGGTGCTTGTTGAGAATGGGTTGGGTGTTTTATCAGTGGTGCTTGTTGAGAATGGGTTGGGTGTTTTGTCAGTGGTGCTTGTTGAGAATGGGTTGGGTGTTTTGTCAGTGGTGCTTGTTGAGAATGGGTTGGGTGTTTTGTCAGTGGTGCTTGTTGAGAATGGGTTGGGTGTTTTGTCAGTGGTGCTTGTTGAGAATGGGTTGAGTGTTTCATCAACCAGACATTATTCTTGTGACATATTTTACATATGCAGTTGCTGCATTCATTTTTGGACTTCTAAATGAATCAATAAATGAATCAGTGAATATAACTTACAAATGAATCAATAAACTAATTAATGAATATAACTTATAATTGAATCAATAAATGAATCAATGAATATAACTTGTAAATGAATCAATAAATTAACATAACTTATAAATGAATCAATAAATGAATCAATGAATATAACGTATAATGAATCAATAAACTAATCAATGAATATAACTTATAAATGAATCAATAAATGAATGAATTAATATAACTTGTAAATGAATCAATAAATTAACATAACTTATAAATTAATCAATAAATTAGTCAATGAATATAACTTATAAATGCTTCATGAGCTTAGTTCAAATGTCGTACTCCATCACAACCCAAGATATAACAAGTCAATGTAAACTAACACTTTATTAAGGTCAACATGGTTCAAATGATCATGTTGATATCATGGATAGTCAGTCATTGCATCCATAGCTCTGCATATCAATTTGAGAGAAGTTACATTTCTCCAGCCACATCCTTCAGCTTTTACCCAAACGGGGCTGGGGGAAAGATTTGTACTGTTTCAACTGTGGATTACTCTTTAACGTTATCAGTGTGAAAGAACAGGAGAATACTCTGTGGACTAACGTATGAAACATGAAGCTGATTAGTTTATCTGATTCATTTAACTCTGATTCATTTAACTCTGATTCATTTAACTCGTGATTCATTTAACTCGTGATTCATTTAACTCGTGATTCATTTAACTCTTGATTCAATTAACTCTTGATTCATTTAACTCGTGAATCATTTAACTCTTGATTCATTTAACTCTTGATTCATTTAACTCTTGATTCATTTAACTCTGATTCGTTTAACTCATTTGTAGCCAGAGACATAACATATGGCACCCTATTCCCTATAAGGGGCCCTACTTTAACCAGGTCCAATAGGGAAGAGGGGGCCATTCGTCACTAACACTGTTCACTCAATCAACGACAGAGACCAGTGGCTGCATGCTAGCCTGTGTGTGTGTGTGTGTGTGTGTGTGTGTGTGTGTGTGTGTGTGTGTGTGTGTGTGTGTGTGTGTGTGTGTGTGTGTGTGTGTGTGTGTGTGTCTGCGTGTGTGTGTTTACCCTGCTCGAAGCTCTGCCAGAATTGAAGTGACTTCTCTATTACAATCCACGTTGGAGGCCTGTTTAAATGTGCTGGTTGTATTGGTTCAGTAAGGCTTTCTTAAAAGGCCCTGAGCTGTCAGGGAGCGACACATCCCAGACTGTGATGACATAACATAGATCACAGCTCTGTTAAAACAGACAGCTTTTACAGGGTCCTCCTCATTCAACACCTTTTCTAATTGAACAGACAACTCAAGTCTGGGGAGTGAAGACCCCCTGAAAGCTCACCTTGCAGTCTGAATTACAACAATACAGGTGATCTCTAATCTCCCATGAGCAAGTGGGATCCTAAATCAGCCAAGTGTACTCACATTCAGGGTGGTTGAACACTGAAGGATCGTTCACATCACACTGGCTCTCTCTCTCTCTCTCTCTACGGGGTACCTACCGATCGCTCAGCGCGCTGTTGATGTCTGACATGCAATTCCACATGTAAAATCTGTTCGCAGCGATATTACATGAATAAAGACGACAGTAATGAGACAGTATATCTACTGGTTACAGAAACCCTGACCTGAGATCAGTAATGAGACAGTATATCTACTGGTTACAGACCTGAGATCAGTAATGAGACAGTATATCTACTGGTTACAGACATGAGATCAGTAATGAGACAGTATATCTACTGGTTACAGACCTGAGATCAGTAATGAGACAGTATATCTACTGGTTACAGACCTGAGATCAGTAATGAGACAGTATATCTACTGGTTACAGACCTGAGATCAGTAATGAGACAGTATATCTACTGGTTACAGACACCCTGACCTGAGATCAGTAATGAGACAGTATATCTACTGGTTACAGACACGACCTGAGATCAGTAATGAGACAGTATATCTACTGGTTACAGACCTGAGATCAGTAATGAGACAGTATACCTACTGGTTACAGACACCCTGACCTGAGATCAGTAATGAGAGAGTATATCTACTGGTTACAGACCTGAGATCAGTAATGAGACAGTATATCTACTGGTTACAGACCTGAGATCAGTAATGAGACAGTATATCTACTGGTTACAGACACCCTGACCTGAGATCAGTAATGAGACAGTATATCTACTGGTTACAGACCTGAGATCAGTAATGAGAGAGTATATCTACTGGTTACAGACCTGAGATCAGTAATGAGACAGTATACCTACTGGTTACAGACACCCTGACCTGAGATCAGTAATGAGACAGTATATCTACTGGTTACAGACCTGAGATCAGTAATGAGACAGTATATCTACTGGTTACAGACCTGAGATCAGTAATGAGACAGTATATCTACTGGTTACAACACCTGACCTGAGATCAGTAATGAGACAGTATATCTACTGGTTACAGACCTGAGATCAGTAATGAGAGAGTATACCTACTGGTTACAGACCTGAGATCAGTAATGAGAGAGTATATCTACTGGTTACAGACACCGACCTGAGATCAGTAATGAGACAGTATATCTACTGGTTACAGAGACCTGAGATCAGTAATGAGACAGTATATCTACTGGTTACAGACCTGAGATCAGTAATGAGACAGTATATCTACTGGTTACAACACGACCTGAGATCAGTAGTGAGACAGTATATCTACTGGTTACAGACCTGAGATCAGTAATGAGACAGTATATCTACTGGTTACAGACGACCTGAGATCAGTAATGAGACAGTATATCTACTGGTTACAACAGACCTGAGATCAGTAATGAGACAGTATATCTACTGGTTACAGACCTGAGATCAGTAATGAGACAGTATATCTACTGGTTACAGACCTGAGATCAGTAATGAGACAGTATATCTACTGGTTACAGACCTGAGATCAGTAATGAGACAGTATATCTACTGGTTACAGACACCCTGACCTGAGATCAGTAGTGAGACAGTATATCTACTGGTTACAGACCTGAGATCAGTAATGAGACAGTATACCTACTGATTACAGACACCCTGACCTGAGATCAGTAATGAGACAGTATATCTACTGGTTACAGACCCGACCTGAGATCAGTAATGAGACAGTATATCTACTGGTTACAGACCTGAGATCAGTAATGAGACAGTATATCTACTGGTTACAGACACCGACCTGAGGATCAGTAATGAGACAGTATATCTACTGGTTACAGACCTGAGATCAGTAGTGAGACAGTATATCTACTGGTTACAGACCTGAGATCAGTAGTGAGACAGTATATCTACTGGTTACAGACCTGAGATCAGTAATGAGACAGTATATCTACTGGTTACAGACCTGAGATCAGTAATGAGACAGTATATCTACTGGTTACAGACCTGAGATCAGTAGTGAGACAGTATACCTACTGGTTACAGACCTGAGATCAGTAATGAGACAGTATATCTACTGGTTACAGACCTGAGATCAGTAATGAGACAGTATACCTAAACCTACTGGCTGTAGACACCCTGATCTGAGATCAGTAGTGAGACAGTATACCTAAACCTACTGGCTGTAGACACCCTGATCTGAGATCAGTAGTGAGACAGTATACCTAAACCTACTGGCTGTAGACACCCTGACCTGAGATCAGTAATGAGACAGTATATCTACTGGTTACAGACCTGAGATCAGTAATGAGACAGTATACCTACTGGTTACAGACCTGAGATCAGTAGTGAGACAGTATACCTAACCTACTGGTTTAGACAGACACCCGACCTGAGATCAGTAATGAGACAGTATACCTAAACCTACTGGCTGTAGACACCCTGACCTGAGATCAGTAGTGAGACAGTATACCTACTGGTTACAGACCTGAGATCAGTAATGAGACAGTATATCTACTGGTTACAGACACCCTGACCTGAGATCAGTAGTGAGACAGTATATCTACTGGTTACAGACCTGAGATCAGTAATGAGACAGTATACCTATACTGGTTGTAGACGACTGAGATCAGTAATGAGACAGTATATCTAGTTACAGACACGACCGAGATCAGTAATGAGACAGTATATCTACTGGTTACAGACCTGAGATCAGTAATGAGACAGTATATCTACTGGTTACAGACCTGAGATCAGTAATGAGACAGTATACCTAAACCTACTGGCTGTAGACACCCTGACCTGAGATCAGTAGTGAGACAGTATACCTAAACCTACGGCTGTAGACACCCTGACCTGAGATCAGTCAATGAGACAGTATACCTACTGGTTACAGACCTGACCTGAGATCAGTAATGAGACAGTATACTCTACTGGCTGTAGACACCTGATCTGAGATCAGTAGTGAGACAGTATACCTAGCAGAATGAGACAGACCTAAACTACTGGCTGTAGACACCTGACCTGAGATCTGTAATGGGTGACAGTATACCTAACACGGCTGCGCTGATGGAAGTGTCAGGTCTGGCTGTTTAGCCATCTCTGTTAGTTCACTGACTGGTGTCCCAGTCTCATTATACTGAGCCCTGGGGGTTAGGTGTTCTGGGAGTCGGGCTTCCTTACCTGACAGGGTTCGTGCAGAGGTAAGGCCATGCCTGGAGGAAAGGGCAAAGGTCAACAATAGCTGAGTTATTCTAGCCCAGGTACTACAGCCTAATGAACATGGGTCCTATTCTACCCCAGGTACTACAGCCTAATGAACATGGGTCCTATTCTACCCCAGGTACTACAGCCTAATGAACATGGGTCCTATTCTAGCCCAGGTACTACAGCCTAATGAACATGGGTCCTATTCTACCCCAGGTACTACAGCCTAATGAACATGGGTCCTATTCTAGCCCAGGTACTACAGCCTAATGAACATGGGTCCTATTCTAGCCCAGGTACTACAGCCTAATGAACATGGGTCCTATTCTACCCCAGGTATTACAGCCTAATGAACATGGGTCCATGTCCACTGTCTATTTTCATTATTAGTGGCAAACCTAGGTCCAAGAACGAAGGTCTTTATTCTAGTGTTAAACTACCCCCCCCCCATCGTTTTTTCACTTCAGTTTGTCCTCCTTCTTATTTAACCATCAGGGGGTAAAGTGGTGTTTCCCATGCCAAGCCAGCACTCTGGTCTAGTGGCCGATGTCCTTGTATCATAATGTGCAGAGGGTTTCCCATGCTCAAGCCAACGTTCAGCTAGTGTCGATAGTCCTTGTACATCTAGTTTAATACTTTCTGTCCTCCTTGTGTCACCATCTGGAGGTAAAGTGTGTTTCCCATGCCAAGCCAGCACTCTGGTCTAGTGTCGATGTCCTTGTATCATAATGCTGCAGAGGGTTTCCCATGCCAAGCCAACACTCTGGTCTAGTGTCGATGTCCTTGTATCATAATGCTGCAGAGGGTTTCCCATGCCGAGACAGCACTCTGGTCTAGTGTCGATGTCCTTGTATCATAACGCTGCAGAGGGTTTCCATGCCAAGCCAGCACTCTGGTCTAGTGTCGATGTCCTTGTATCATAATGCTGCAGATGGTTTCCCATGCCAAGCCAACACTCTGGTCTAGTGTCGATGTCCTTGTATCATAATGCTGCAGATGGTTTCCCATGCCAAGCCAGCACTCTGTCCTAGTGTCGATGTCCTTGTATCATAATGCTGCAGAGGGTTTCCCATGCCAAGCCAACACTCTGGTCTAGTGTCGATGTCCTTGTATCATAACGCTGCAGAGGGTTTCCATGCCAAGCCAGCACTCTGGTCTAGTGTCGATGTCCTTGTATCATAATGCTGCAGAGGGTTTCCATGCCAAGCCAACACTCTGGTCTAGTGTCGATGTCCTTGTATCATAATGCTGCAGAGGGTTTCCCATGCCGAGCCAACACTCTGTCCTAGTGTCGATGTCCTTGTATCATAATGCTGCAGAGGGTTTCCATGCCAAGCCAACACTCTGGTCTAGTGTCGATGTCCTTGTATCATAATGCTGCAGAGGGTTTCCCATGCCGAGCCAACACTCTGTCCTAGTGTCGATGTCCTTGTATCATAATGCTGCAGAGGGTTTATGCCGGAGCCAGCACTCTCTGTCCGTAGTGTCGATGTCCTTGTATCATAATGCTGCAGAGGGTTTCCCATGCCAAGCCAACACTCTGGTCTAGTGTCGATGTCCTTGTATCATAATGCTGCAGAGGGTTTCCATGCCAAGCCAACACTCTGGTCTAGTGTCGATGTCCTTGTATCATAATGCTGCAGAGGGTTTCCCATGCCAAGCCAACACTCTGTCCTAGTGTCGATGTCCTTGTATCATAATGCTGCAGAGGGTTTCCCATGCCAAGCCAACACTCTGGTCTAGTGTCGATGTCCTTGTATCATAATGCTGCAGAGGGTTTCCCATGCCAAGCCAACACTCTGGTCTAGTGTCGATGTCCTTGTATCATAATGCTGCAGAGGGTTTCCATGCCAAGCCAACACTCTGGTCTAGTGTCGATGTCCTTGTATCATAATGCTGCAGATGGTTTCCCATGCCAAGCCAACACTCTGGTCTAGTGTCGATGTCCTTGTATCATAATGCTGCAGAGGGTTTCCCATGCCAAGCCAACACTCTGGTCTAGTGTCGATGTCCTTGTATCATAATGCTGCAGATGGTTTCCCATGCCAAGCCAACACTCTGGTCTAGTGTCGATGTCCTTGTATCATAATGCTGCAGAGGGTTTCCCATGCCAAGCCAACACTCTGGTCTAGTGTCGATGTCCTTGTATCATAATGCTGCAGAGGGTTTCCCATGCCAAGCCAACACTCTGGTCTAGTGTCGATGTCCTTGTATCACAATGCTGCAGATGGTTTCCCATGCCAAGCCAACACTCTGGTCTAGTGTCGATGTCCTTGTATCATAATGCTGCAGAGGGTTTCCCATGCCAAGCCAACACTCTGGTCTAGTGTCGATGTCCTTGTATCATAATGCTGCAGAGGGTTTCCATGCCAAGCCAACACTCTGGTCTAGTGTCGATGTCCTTGTATCATAATGCTGCAGAGGGTTTCCCATGCCAAGCCAACACTCTGGTCTAGTGTCGATGTCCTTGTATCATAATGCTGCAGAGGGTTTCCCATGCCGAGCCAGCACGATGTCCTTGTATCATAATGCTGCAGAGGGTTTCCCATGCCAAGCAGCTGAGAAGGATGCCGTTTCATGACCAATGTCCAGAGGGCCATGGGCAGGGTGTCAGCCTGGTGTTCCATAGAGGGCCAACCTGGCAAGATTCAGTCAGCGGGCTAGGGCCAATACCATCCAGGATATAACGCCAACACTTCCCAGGCTACACAGCCAACAGCACCAACCCCGATGGGGCTGGCAGATGTGTAAGAAGCTGCAGTCAGCATGGAGCCCCTTTACCATTCAGCGCTGAGCCTCTATAACAGCCTACCATGTCTGGGGTAGTGGGTTGGTTGGGTGGCATCTGGGTGGAGGTATTGATAGGGCAGCAGGGTAGGCTCAGGGGAGAAGGGTGTGAGAGGGGGAAAGGGACATGACAAAACAAGACCACAACAAAAATAGGTGCAGGTTCAGAACCAACACGTTCAGAACCAACACGTTCAGAACTAACACATTCAGAACCAGCATGTTCAGAACCAGCATGTTCAGGAGCTACACGTTCAGGAGCAACACGTTCAGAACCAACACATTCAGAACCAGCACATTCAGAACCAACACATTCAGAACCAACACGTTCAGGACCGACACATTACCAAATTCAGAACCAACAATTCAATAGAAAACACATTCAGAACATTCAGAACCAACACATTCAGAACCAACTCCAGAGATTCCAGAGTCATTCTGAGGTTCAATGCACTGCAGCTTCCTATAGAGTTTAGATTGCTTTGTATTACTGTCTTTCAGGAAAGGGACAACAGTAGTGAAGCCAAACGCTGTCACAAGATATACAGCAGAAATCCCTCATGGAACCCCATCTCTCTGTGGCTCAGGGAACAGGTTGCATCCCAAATAACGCCCTAGTAGGGCTCTGGACAAAAGTAGTGCGCTATATAGGGAATAGGGCTCTGGACAAAAGTAGTGCACTATATAGAGAATAGGGCTCTGGACAAAGTAATGCACTATATAGGGAATAGGGCTCTGGACAAAAGTAGTGCACTATGTAGAGAATAGGGCTCTGGTCTAAAGTAGTGCACTATATAGAGAATAGGGCTCTGGACAAAGTAGTGCACTATATAGGGAATAGGGCTCTGGTCTAAAGTAGTGCACTATATAGAGAATAGGGCTCTGGACAAAGTAGTGCACTATATAGGGAATAGGGCTCTGGTCTAAAGTAGGGCACTATATAGGGAATGGGGCCCTGGTCTAAAGTAGTGTACTATATATAGGGAATAGGGCTCTGGTCTATAGTAGTGTACTATATAGGGAATAGGGCTCCGGTCTATAGTAGTGTACTATATAGGGAATAGGGTGCCATTTGGGACGTATATTCATTGAACATGATTATTTCTCCTGTCTCTGTATCACATGAGACAGGAGAAATAGTTGAAGTTGGAAATTTACATACACCTCAGCTAAATCAAATTTCAAATTTTCAAATTTATTTTTATATAGCCCTTCGTACATCAGCTGATATCTCAAAGTGCTGTACAGAAACCCAGCCTAAAACCCCAAACAGCAAGCAAAGCATGTGAAAGAAGCACGGTGGCTAGGAAAAACTCCCTAGGAAAAACTCCCTAGAAAGGCCAAAAACCTAGGAAGAAACCTAGAGAGGAACCAGGCTATGAGGGGTGGCCAGTCCTCTTCTGGCTGTGCAGGGTGGATATTATAACAGAACATGGTCAAGATGTTAAAATGTTAAAATGTTCATAAATGACCAGCATGGTCAAATAATAATAATCATAGTAGTTGTCGAGGGTGCAACAAGCACGTCCGGTGAACAGGTCAGGGTTCCATAGCCGCAGGCAGAACAGTTGAAACTGGAGCAGCAGCACGGCCAGGTGGACTGGGGACAGCAAGGAGTCATCATACCAGGTAGTCCTGAGGCATGGTCCTAGGGCTCAGGTCCTCCGAGAGAAAGACAGAAAGAGAGGAAGAGAGAATTAGAGAGAGCATATTTAAATTCACACAGGACACCGGATAAGACAAGAGAAATACTCCAGATGTAACAGACTGACCCTAGCCCCCGACACATAAACTACTGCAGCATAAATACTGGAGGCTGAGACAGGAGGGATCAGAAGACACTGTGGCCCCATCTGATGATACCCCGGACAGGGCCAAACAGGCAGGATATAACCCCACCCACTTTGCCAAAGCACAGCCCCCACACCACTAAAGGGATGTCTCCAACCACCAACTTACCGTCCTAAGACAAGGCCGAGTATAGCCCACAACGATCTCCGCCATGGCACAACCCAAGGGGGGCGCCAACCCAGACAGGAAGACCACGTCAGTGACTCAACCCACTCAAGTGACGCACCCCTCCCATGGACGGCATGGAAGAACACCAGTAAGCCACTGACTCAGCCCCTGTAAAAGGGTTAGAGGCAGAGAATCCCAGTGGAAAGAGGGGCAGAGACAGCAAGGGCGGTTCGTTGCTCCAGCCTTTCCGCTCTCCTTCTCACGCCTGGGCCAGATACTTAATCATAGGACCTACTGAAGAGATAAGTCTTCAGTAAAGACTTAAAGGTTGAGACTGAGTCTGCGTCTCTCACATTGGTAGGCAGACCATTCCATAAAAATGGAGCTCTATAGGAGAAAGCCCTACCTCCAGCCGTTTGCTTAGAAATTCTAGGGACAATTAGGAGGCCTGCGTCTTGTGACCGTAGCGTACGTGTAGGTATGTACGGCAGGACCAAATCGGAAAGATAGGTAGGAGCAAGCCCATGTAATGCTTTGTAGGTTAGCAGTAAAACCTTGAAATCAGCCCTTGCCTTAACAGGAAGCCAGTGTAGGGAGGCTAGCACTGGAGTAATATGATCAAATTTTTTGGTTCTAGTCAGGATTCTAGCAGCCGTATTTAGCACTAACTGAAGTTTATTTAGTGCTTTATCCGGGTAGCCGGAAAGTAGAGCATTGCAGTAGTCCAGCCTAGAAGTAACAAAAGCATGGATACATTTTTCTGCGTCATTTTTGGACAGAAAGTTTCTGATTTTTGCAATGTTACGTAGATGGAAAAAAGCTGTCCTTGAAACAGTCTTGATATGTTCATCAAAAGAGAGATCAGGGTCCAGAGTAACGCCGAGGTCCTTCACAGTTTTATTTGAGACGACTGTACAACCATCCAGATTAATTGTCAGATTCAACAGAAGATCTCTTTGTTTCTTGGGACCTAGAACAAGCATCTCTGTTTTGTCCGAGTTTAAAAGTAGAAAGTTTGCAGCCATCCACTTCTTTATGTCTGAAACACAGGCTTCTAGCGAGGGCAATTTTGGGGCTTCACCATGTTTCATTGAAATGTACAGCTGTGTGTCGTCCGCATAGCAGTGAAATTTAACATTATGTCTTCGAATGACATCACCAAGAGGTAAAATATATAGTGAAAACAATAGTGGTCCTAAAACGGAACCTTGAGGAACAACGAAATTTACAATTGATTTGTCAGAGGACAAACCATTCACAGAGACAAACTGATATCTTTCCGACAGATAAGATCTAAACCAGGCCAGAACTTGTCCATGTAGACCAATTTGGGTTTCCAATCTTTCCAAAAGAATGTGGTGATCGATGGTAAATACATTTAAATACATTTAAAACTTCAGAGAACTCCCAGACCCTCCACATTTAATTAACATTCAATACTTGTCCCTTTTTACCTTCTTCAGCTGTGTACTACAGTTGGTAAATAGACAGATAATTGCTGTGTTTTAGCTAGCTACTACAGTTGGTAAATAGCCAGATAATGGCTGTGTGTGTTAGCTAGATACTACAGTTGGTAAATAGCCAGATAATGGCTGTGTGTTAGCTAGATACTACAGTTGGTAAATAGCCAGATAATGGCTGTGTGTTAGCTAGATACTACAGTTAGTAAATAGACAGATAAGGTATTTGTTTTAGCTAGATACTACAGTTGGTAAATAGCCAGATAATGGCTGTGTTTTAGCTAGATACTACAGTTGGTAAATAGACAGATAAGGTATTTGTTTTAGCTAGATACTACAGTTGGTAAATAGCCAGATAATGGCTGTGTTTTAGCTAGCTACTACAGTTGGTAAATAGACAGATAACGGCTGTGTTAGCTAGATACTACAGTTGGTAAATAGCCAGATAATGGCTGTGTTAGCTAGATACTACAGTTGGTAAAGAGACAGATAACGGCTGTGTGTTTTAGCTAGATACTACAGTTGGTAAATAGCCAGATAATGGCTGTGTTAGCTAGATACTACAGTTGGTAAATAGCCAGATAATGGCTGTGTGTTAGCTAGATACTACAGTTGGTAAATAGCCAGATAATGGCTGTGTTAGCTAGATACTACAGTTGGTAAATAGACAGATAATGTCTGTGTGTGTTAGCTAGATACTACAGTTGGTAAATAGCCAGATAATGGCTGTGTGTTAGCTAGATACTACAGTTGGTAAATAGCCAGATAATGGCTGTGTGTTAGCTAGATACTACAGTTGGTAAATAGCCAGATAATGGCTGTGTGTTAGCTAGATACTACAGTTGGTAAATAGACAGATAATGGGTGTGTGTTAGCTAGATACTACAGTTGGTAAATAGACAGATAACAGCTGTGTTAGCTAGATACTACAGTTGGTAAATAGACAGATAATAGCTGTGTGTGTTAGCTAGATACTACAGTTGGTAAATAGACAGATAACAGCTGTGTTAGCTAGATACTACAGTTGGTAAATAGACAGATAATAGCTGTGTGTGTTAGCTAGATACTACAGTTGGTAAATAGCCAGATAATGGCTGTGTGTAAGCTAGATACTACAGTTGGTAAATAGCCAGATAATGGCTGTGTGTTAGCTAGCCTGTTGGGGCTAGGGGGCAGTATTTGCACGGCCGGATAAAAAAGTACCGATTTAATCTGGTTACTACTCCTGCCCAGTAACTAGAATATGCATATAATTATTGGCTTTGGATAGAAAACACCCTAAAGTTTCTAAAACTGTTTGAATGGTGTCTGTGAGTATAACAGAACTCATTTGGCAGGCCAAAACCTGAGAAGATTCCTTACAGGAAGTGGCCTGTCTGACCATTTCTTGCCCTCCTTGATCATCTCTAACAAATACAGGGGATCTCTGGCATGACGTGATACTTCCTACGGCTCCCATGGGCTCTCAGAAGGCGGGAAAAAGCTGAACGATGTAATTCCATCCCCAGGCTGAAACACATTAGCGCGTTTGGCAAGTGCTCTATCAGAGGGCCATTAGACTGAGGCTCGTGCATGAGGGGATAGCATGCTTTACTTTCACTCTCTTTGTAATAAAAAACGATTTCCTGGTCAGAATATTATCGCTTTTTACGAGAAAAATGGCATAAAAATAGATTTTAAACAGCGGTTGACATGCTTCGAAGAACGGTAATGGAATATTTAGAATTTTTTTGTCACGAAATGCGCCATGCTCGTCACCCTTCTTTACCCTTCGGATAGTGTCTTGAACGCACGAACAAAACGCCGCTATTTGGATATAACAATGGATTATTTGGGACCAAACCAACATTTGTTATTGAAGTAGAAGTCCTGGGAGTGCATTCTGACGAAGAACAGCAAAGGTAATAACATTTTCTTATAGTAAATCTGACTTTGGTGAGTGCTAAACTTGTTGGGTGTCTAAATAGCTAGCCCTGTGATGCCGGGCTATCTACTTAGAATATTGCAAAATGTGCTTTCACCGAAAAGCTATTTTAAAATCGGACATAGCGAGTGCATAGAGGAGTTCTGTATCTATAATTCTTAAAATAATTGTTATGTTTTTTGTGAACGTTTATCGTGAGTAATTTAGTAAATTCACCGGCAGTGTTCGGTCGGAATGCTAGTCACATGCTAGTCACATGCTAATGTAAAAAAGCTGGTTTTTGATATAAATATGAACTTGATTGAACAAAACATGCATGTATTGTATAACATAATGTCCTAGGATTGTCATCTGATGAAGATCATCAAAGGTTAGTGCTACATTTAGCTGTGGTTTGGGTTTATGTGACATTATATGCTAGCTTGAAAAATGGGTGTCTGATTATTTCTGGCTGGGTAGTCTGCTGACATAATCTAATGTTTTGCTTTCGTTGTAAAGCCTTTTTGAAATCGGACAGCGTGGTTAGATTAACGACAGTCTTGTCTTTAAAATGGTGTAAAATAGTCATATGTTTGAAAAATTGAAGTTTTTGCATTTTTGAGGTATTTGAATATCGCGCCACGGGATTCCACTGGCTGTTGAGTAGGTGGAACGCTGAGCGTCCCACCCAGCCCATAGAGGCTAGATACTACAGTTGGTAAATAGCCAGATAATGGCTGTGTGTTAGCTAGATACTACAGTTGGTAAATAGCCAGATAATAGCTGTGTGTTAGCTAGATACTACAGTTTGTAAATAGCCAGATAATGGATGTGTGTTAGCTAGATACTACAGTTGGTAAATAGACAGATAATGGCTGTGTTAGCTAGATACTACAGTTGGTAAATAGACAGATAATGGCTGTGTGTTAGCTAGATACTACAGTTGTTAAATAGACAGATAACAGCTGTGTTAGCTAGATACTACAGTTGGTAAATAGACAGATAATGGCTGTGTGTTAGCTAGATACTACAGTTGGTAAATAGACAGATAATGGCTGTGTGTTAGCTAGATACTACAGTTAGTAAATAGCCAGATAATGGCTGTGTGTTAGCTAGATACTACAGTTGGTAAATAGCCAGATAATGTCTGTGTGTTAGCTAGATACTACAGTTGGTAAATAGACAGATAATGGCTGTGTGTTGTAGCTAGATACTACAGTTGGTAAATAGACAGATACCGGCTGTGTGTTAGCTACATTTTAGTCATTTAGCAGACGCTGTTATCCAGAACGACTTACAGTAGTGAATGCATACATTTCATACCATACCATACTGGTCAACCGTGGGAATCGAACCCACAACCCTGGCGTTGTAAACACCATGCTCTACCAACTGAGCCACACGGGACCAGTTGGTAAATAGCCAGATAATGGCTGTGTTTTAGCTAGCTACTACAGTTGGTAAATAGCCAGATAATGGCTGTGTGTTAGCTAGATACAACAGTTGGTAAATAGCCAGATAACAGCTGTGTTAGCTAAATACTACAGTTGGTAAATAGCCAGATAACGTCTGTGTGTTAGCTAAATACTACAGTTGGTAAATAGCCAGATAACAGCTGTGTTAGCTAAATACTACAGTTGGTAAATAGCCAGATAATGGCTGTGTTGCTAGATACTACAGTTGGTAAATAGCCAGATAATGGCTGTGTTGCTAAATACTACAGTTGGTAAATAGCCAGATAACAGCTGTGTTAGCTAGATACTACAGTTGGTAAATAGCCAGATAACAGCTGTGTTAGCTAAATACTACAGTTGGTAAATAGACAGATAATGTCTGTGTGTTAGCTAGATACTACAGTTGGTAAATAGACAGATAATGGCTGTGTGTTAGCTAGATACTACAGTTGGTAAATAGCCAGATAACAGCTGTTAGCTAGATACTACAGTTGGTAAATTGCCATATAACAGCTGTGTTAGCTAGATACTACAGTTGGTAAATAGCCAGATAACAGCTGTTAGCTAGATACTACAGTTGGTAAATTGCCATATAATGGCTGTGTTAGCTAAATACTACACTTGGTAAATTGCCAGATAACAGCTGTGTTAGCTAGATACTACAGTTGGTAAATAGCCAGATAATGGCTGTGTGTTAGCTAGATACTACAGTTGGTAAATAGCCAGATAATGGCTGTGTTAGCTAAATACTACAGTTGGTAAATAGCCAGATAACGTCTCTGTTGTATAAAGTCTGTTTCTGGAAGTTGTACTATTTTACAGCAGTGCTGGTTTAGAGCTCTGAATAGTAGCTATCGTGAAAGTTTGTCTGTGAATGTTGAGCGTCTAGTGAAAACATCCTGAACTGACAATCAATAACCCCAAAAAAGTCAACAAAGAAACGTAATTAAACATAGAAGAGAAGATCATTAATTACACTCAAACTGTGTCCCAAATGGTTCCCTATTTGGTGAACTACCTGTGACCAGGTCCCATGTGGCTCTGGTCAGAAATAGCGCACTATGTAGTGAATAGCTTGCCATTTGGGACACGCTTCAGAGACAATTCATTACTCAATCAATAAAGGAGGGGTACAAACTATAGATGTGTTTAGGATTGTATTTCTTTTCTCTTGGTAGAAAAGTAAGACATAGAGTATTGATTCTATTGTGGTGTTCTTCCCCTCTGTAGTGGACCCAGTGTAAACTGTCATGGTCAGCTGGGCTTAACGCTGTGGATTTGGGGGGGAGACAGAGAGACAGAGAGAGAGAGAGAGAGAGAGAGACAGAGAGGGGGAATAAGAGACATAGAGAGAGAGAGAGAGAGAGATAGCAAGAGAAACAAAGAGATAGCGAGAGAGAGACAGAGAGAGAGAGATAGCGAGAGAGAGAGAGTTGACTGTGTCAGGGCATGTAAAATAGTGGGTCCATGTTCATTTCCAGGATGAACAAAGTAGACAGGAGAGGCAAGAGATGTTTTCAAATTAATTCCTGTCAAACATTATGTATGTTTTAATGCTGTGCTGTTCTGTTGTTTACAAAGTCCAAAGATGTCCATCTGTATTGACAGGTGATATCAGTCTGTAGTGACAGGTGATATCAGTCTGTAGGGACAGGTTATATCAGTCTGTATTGACAGGTGATATCAGTCTGTAGTGACAGGTGATACCATTCTGTAGAGTGACAGGTGATACCAGTCTGTAGAGGACAGGTGATACCAGTCTGTAGTGACAGGTGATATCGAGTCTGTAGTGACAGGTGATATCAGTCTGTAGTGACAGGTGATACCATTCTGTAGAGTGACAGGTGATACCAGTCTGTAGTGACAGGTGATACCAGTCTGTAGGGACAGGTGTTATCAGTCTGTAGGGACAGGTGATACCAGTCTGTAGGGACAGGTGATATCAGTCTGTAGTGACAGGTGATATCAGTCTGTAGTGACAGGTGATATCAGTCTGTAGAGTGACAGGTGACACCAGTCTGTAGTGACAGGTGATATCAGTCTGTAGGGACAGGTGATATCAGTCTGTAGGGACAGGTGAGACCGGGCTGTAGTGACAGGTGATATCAGTCTGTAGGGACAGGTGATATCAGTCTGTAGGGACAGGTGATATCAGTCTGTAGTGACAGGTGATACCAGTCTGTAGAGTGACAGGTGTGTAGTGACAGGTGATATCAGTCTGTAGTGACAGGTGATATCAGTCTGTAGTGACAGGTGATACCAGTCTGTAGTGACAGGTGATACCAGTCTGTAGGGACAGGTGTTATCAGTCTGTAGAGTGACAGGTGATATCAGTCTGTAGTGACAGGTGATATCAGTCTGTAGAGTGACAGGTGACACCAGTCTGTAGTGACAGGTGATATCAGTCTGTAGGGACAGGTGATATCAGTCTGTAGGGACAGGTGATATCAGTCTGTAGGGACAGGTGATATCAGTCTGTAGAGTGATAGGTGATACCAGTCTGTAGTGACAGGGAATATCAGTCTGTAGACAGGTGATACCAGTCTGTAGACAGGTGATACATTCTGTAGAGTGACAGGTGATACCAGTCTCTGTAGTGACAGGTGATACCAGTCTGTAGGGACAGGTGTTATCAGTCTGTAGGGACAGGTGATACCAGTCTGTAGGGACAGGTGATATCAGTCTGGGACAGGTGATATCAGTCTGTAGGGACAGGTGATATCAGTCTGTGAGTGACAGGTGACACGCAGTCTGTAGGACAGGTGATATCAGTCTGTAGGGACAGGTGAAATCAGTCTGTAGGGCAGGTGAGACCGGGCTGTAGTGACAGGTGATATCAGTCTGTAGGGACAGGTGATATCAGTCTGTAGGGACAGGTGATATCAGTCTGTAGTGACAGGTGATACCAGTCTGTAGAGTGACAGGTGATCGTTAGGGAATCAGTCTGTAGTGACAGGTGATATCAGTCTGTAGTGACAGGTGATACCAGTCTGTAGTGACAGGTGATACCAGTCTGTAGGGACAGGTGTTATCAGTCTGTAGAGTGACAGGTGATATCAGTCTGTAGTGACAGGTGATATCAGTCTGTAGAGTGACAGGTGATACCAGTCTGTAGTGACAGGTGATATTAGTCTGTAGTGACAGGTGATACCAGTCTGTAGGGACAGGTGTTATCAGTCTGTAGAGTGACAGGTGCTATCAGTCTGTAGTGACAGGTGATATCAGTCTGTAGTGACAGGTGATACCAGTCTGTAGTGACAGGTGATATCAGTCTGTAGAGTGACAGGTGATACCAGTCTGTAGTGACAGGTGATATCAGTCTGTAGTGACAGGTGATACCAGTCTGTAGGGACAGGTGATATCAGTCGGTAGTGACAGGTAATACCAGTCTGTAGTGACAGGTGATATCAGTCTGTAGTGACAGGTGATATCAGTCTGTAGTGACAGGTGATATCAGTCTGTAGAGTGACAGGTGAAATCAGTCTGTAGAGTGACAGGTGATATCAGTCTGTAGTGACAGGTGATACCAGTCTGTAGTGACAGGTGATACCAGTCTGTAGTGACAGGTGATATCAGTCTGTAGAGTGACAGGTGATATCAGTCTGTAGGGACAGGTGAAATCAGTCTGTAGAGTGACAGGTGATATGAGTCTGTAGTGACAGGTGATGCTTCAGTCTGTAGTGGTGCAGGTGATACGCAGTCTGTAGTGACAGGTGATATCAGTCTGGCAGAGTGACAGGTGATATCAGTCTGGCCAGGGACAGGTGAAATCAGTCTGTAGAGGACAGGTGATATCAGTCTGTAGTGACAGGTGATACCAATCTGTAGAGTTACAGGTAATATCGAGTCTGTAGTGACAGGTAATACCAGTCTGTAGTGACACAGGTGATACCAGTCTGTAGTGACAGGTGATACCAGTCTGTAGTGACAGGTGATACCAGTCTGCTGTAGAGTGACAGGTGATATCAGTCTGTAGTGACAGGTGATACCAGTCTGTAGAGTGACAGGTGAAATCAGTCTGTAGAGTGACAGGTGATATCAGTCTGTAGAGTGACAGGTGATACCAGTCTGTAGTGACAGGTGATACCAGTCTGTAGTGACAGGTGATATCAGTCTGTAGAGTGACAGGTGATATCAGTCTGTAGAGTGACAGGTGATATCAGTCTGTAGAGTGACAGGTGATATCAGTCTGTAGAGTGACAGGTGATACGAGTCTGTAGTGACAGGTGATATCAGTCTGTAGAGTGACAGGTAATACCAGTCTGTAGTGACAGGTGATACCAGTCTGTAGTGACAGGTGATACCAGTCTGTAGTGACAGGTGATACCAGTCTGTAGTGACAGGTGATATCAGTCTGTAGAGTGACAGGTGATATCAGTCTGTAGTGACAGGTGATACCAGTCTGTAGGTGATATCATCTTAGTGACAGGTGATATCAGTCTGTAGTGACAGGTGATATCAGTCTGTAGTGACAGGTGATACCAGTCTGTAGTGACAGGTGATATCAGTCTGTAGAGTGACAGGTGATATCAGTCTGTAGAGTGACAGGTGATATCAGTCTGTAGTGACAGGTGATACCAGTCTGTAGTGACAGGTGATACCAGTCTGTAGTGACAGGTGATATCAGTCTGTAGTGACAGGTTATACCAGTCTGTAGAGTGACAGTTTTAATTTGTAATTTTTTTTAACCTTTATTTACCAAGGCAAGTCAGATTAAGAACAAATTCTTATTTACAATGACGGCCTAGGAACAGTGGGTTAACTGTCGTGTTCATGGGCAGAACAACAAATGTTTACCTTGTCAGCTCGGGGATTCGATCTAGCGGTTACTGGCCCAACACTCTAACCACTAGGCTACCTGCCGCTCTAACCGCTAGGCTACCTGCCGCTCTAACCGCTAGGCTACCTGCCGCTCTAACCGCTAGGCTACCTGCCGCTCTAACCCCTAGGCTACCTGCCGCTCTAACCGCTAGGCTACCTGCCGCTCTAACCGCTAGGCTACCTGCCGCTCTAACCGCTAGGCTACCTGCCGCTCTAACCGCTAGGCTACCTGCCGCTCTAACCGCTAGGCTACCTGCCGCTCTAACCGCTAGGCTACCTGCCGCTCTAACCGCTAGGCTACCTGCCGCTCTAACCACTAGGCTACCTGCCGCTCTAACCCCTAGGCTACCTGCCGCTCTAACCGCTAGGCTACCTGCCGCTCTAACCGCTAGGCTACCTGCCGCTCTAACCGCTAGGCTACCTGCCGCTCTAACCGCTAGGCTACCTGCCGCTCTAACCGCTAGGCTACCTGCCGCTCTAACCGCTAGGCTACCTGCCGCTCTAACCGCTAGGCTACCTGCCGCTCTAACCGAAGGCTGCCTGACGCTGGCTCCCACCGCTAGGTAGCCGCTCTACAGCCAGCTACCTGCCGCTCAGGACCGCTGGAGCCAGCTAACGCCTCATTGGGCTAGCTACCTGCCGCGCTCAGCACCGCTGTGAGCCAGTCTGCCTGTCTTCACCCTCCCATGGACAGCTGTTAGCCAGTCTCTCATTTGGCCAGTCTTTACCTTCTCATGGACAGCTGTGAGCCAGTCTCTCATTGGGCTAGTCTTTACCTTCTCATGGACAGCTGTGAGCCAGTCTCTCATTGGGCTAGTCTTTACCTTCTCATGGACAGCTGTGAGCCAGTCTCTCATTGGGCTAGTCTTTACCTTCTCATGGACAGCTGTGAGCCAGTTTCTCATTGTGCCTTTCCGGCCCATGATGATGATATTGAATCTCAGTCTGAGTCCGCTGCAGAGGTCCAGTCAGAAGCGTTCTGACTACATTCTCTACTACATGATGGAATGTAGCATACAGAGATGGGTTGATGGTTCTGTAGATGAGGTGAAATTGTAGCACTGTTTGAATCTTGTCCCGTCTGAGCAGAGTTTGTCTGGTCTGGTCTGGTCTGGTCTGTACCTGGTCTGGTCTGGTCTGGTCTGTACCTGGTCTGGTCTGGTCTGGTCTGTACCTGGTTTGGTCTGGTCTGGTCTGGTCTGTACCTGGTCTGGTCTGGTCTGTACCTGGTTTGGTCTGGTCTGGTCTGTAGGTCTGGTCTGGTCTGGTCTGGTCTGTACCTGGTTTGGTCTGGTCTGGTCTGGTCTGTACCTGGTCTGGTCTGTACCTGGTTTGGTCTGGTCTGGTCTGGTCTGTACCTGGTCTGGTCTGTACCTGGTCTGGTCTGGTCTGTACCTGGTCTGGTCTGTACCTGGTCTGGTCTGGTCTGGTCTGCTCTGGTCTGGTCTGGTCTGTACCTGGTCTGGTCTAGTCTAGTTTGGTCTGGTCTGGTCTGTACCTGGTTTGGTCTGGTCTGGTCTGTACCTGGTCTGGTCTGGTTTGTACCTGGTCTGGTCTAGTCTAGTCTGGTCTGGTATGTACCTGGTCTGCTCTAATCTGGTCTGGTCTGTACATGGTCTGGTCTGTACCTGGTCTGGTCTAGTCTGGTCTGGTCTGGTCTGGTCTGTACCTGGTCTAGTCTGGTCTGGTCTGGTCCTGGTCTGGTTTGTCTGTACCTGGTCTGGTCTGGTTTGTCTGTACCTGGTCTGGTCGGGTCTGTAGCTGGTGTGGTCTGGTCCGGTCTGGTCCTGATGTAATCTGCAGCAAGGTCCTCCCTGTGTGTCTGCATGAAATATTCAGCGGTGTAATCAAACAGAACCCACTTCCTGGTTCATCAGCCGGCCTGCTTCCGGAACGTTCAGCTGTCCAACAACACCCGCTCTGAAAAGCGCTACAAAGACCAGCATGTATCCTATCTGGCCAAAACTCATCCTATCTGGCCAAACCTCATCCTATCTGGCCAAAACTCATCCTATCTGGCCAAACCTCATCCTATCTGGCCAAACCTCATCCCATCTGGCCAAACCTCATCCCATCTGGCCAAACCTCATCCCATCTGGCCAAACCTCATCCTATCTGGCCAAACCTCATCCTATCTGGCCAAACCTCATCCTATCTGGCCAAAACCTCATCCTATCTGGCCAAAGCCTCATCCTATCTGGCCAAAGCCTCATCCTATCTGGCCAAAGCCTCATCCTATCTGGCCAAACCTCACCCTATCTGGCCAAAACCTCACCCTATCTGGCCAAAACCTCACCCTATCTGGCCAAAACCTCACCCTATCTGGCCAAAACCTCATCCTATCTGGCCAAAACCTCATCCTAGGAAGTATGAATCAATGCATTACTTTGATGATGAGCCTAGACAGGCATGACCGGGAGAGGAGGAAACGTGTGTCACAATATTGTACTTCAAGTTTCTGACAAACACATATGAGCCCCACCATCATATCCCAGAGTCCTTTGTTGTGTTGGAATTGAGCGGATGAGACCCAGTTCTCAGAGGAGGGACCCCAGTTGGCTCTGTATTTATTTTTGCTGGACTGTGTGAAATGACTTGTAATTGTGTCAGTTAATTAGTCTGGTAAGCAGCAAGTGTTCCTTCCGTTTCAATCAGCCAGAGAGAATCTCTCAGTGAATACCTCCCAAATAGCACCCTATTCCCTATGTAGTGCACTACTATCCTACGGGTCCCGGTCAAAAGTAGTGCACTATATAGGGATTACGGTTTTTATTTTGGCATGCAGTCTCAGTGTAGAAGGAGCTTTCTGTTCGTAATCAGATGCAATGATATTCAAGCTCTGGGTTAAACTCTATTAAAAACAGAGCCAACCAACTAATCACTCATTCCAAACATTATATTGTTGCCTGCTAATGTCGTAGCAGCAACTTTCTACAGGCAACTAATCAATCATCATTCCCCAAAGTACAGAGTGGGCAGGAGTGTGTGTGTGCGGGGTGTATGTTTGCGGGTGTGTACAGTATGTGCAGGAGTGTGTGTGTGTAAAAGTGTGTGGTGTGTTTAATCAGTGTTTAAACCCTTTACAATGAAGATCTGTGAAGTTTTTTGTATTTTTACGAATTATCTTTTGAAAGACAGGGTCCTGAAAAAGGGAGTTTCCATATTATTCACCTCCACGTACCCAGTAGTAGACCAGATATTATTCTCCTCCACATACCCAGTAGTAGACCAGATATTATTCACCTCCACGTACCCAGTAGTAGACCAGATATTATTCTCCTCCACGTACCCAGTAGTAGACCAGATATTATTCTCCACCACGTACCCAGTAGTAAACCAGATATTATTCTCCTCCACGTACCCAGTAGTAGACCAGATATTATTCTCCTCCACGTACCCAGTAGTAGACCAGATATTATTCTCCTCCACGTACCCAGTAGTAGACCAGATATTATTCACCTCCACGTACCCAGTAGTAGACCAGATATTATTCACCACGTACCCAGTAGTAGACCAGATATTATTCTCCTCCACGTACCCAGTAGTAGACCAGATATTATTCACCTCCACGTACCCAGTAGTAGACCAGATATTATTCACCTCCACGTACCCAGTAGTAGACCAGATATTATTCACTCCACGTACCCAGTAGTAGACCAGATATTATTCTCCTCCACGTACCCAGTAGTAGACCAGATATTATTCACCTCCACGTACCCAGTAGTAGACCAGATATTATTCACCACGTACCCAGTAGTAGACCAGATATTATTCACCTCCACGTACCCAGTAGTAGACCAGATATTATTCACTCCACGTACCCAGTAGTAGACCAGATATTATTCACCTCCACGTACCCAGTAGTAGACCAGATATTATTCACCACGTACCCAGTAGTAGACCAGATATTATTCACCTCCACGTACCCAGTAGTAGACCAGATATTATTCACCTCCACGTACCCAGTAGTAGACCAGATATTATTCACCCCACGTACCCAGTAGTAGACCAGATATTATTCACCTCCACGTACCCAGTAGTAGACCAGATATTATTCACCTCCACGTACCCAGTAGTAGACCAGATATTATTCACCTCCACGTACCCAGTAGTAGACCAGATATTATTCACCACGTACCCAGTAGTAGACCAGATATTATTCACCTCCACGTACCCAGTAGTAGACCAGATATTATTCACCTCCACGTACCCAGTAGTAGACCAGATATTATTCACTCCACGTACCCAGTAGTAGACCAGATATTATTCTCCTCCACGTACCCAGTAGTAGACCAGATATTATTCACCTCCATGTACCCAGTAGTAGACCAGATATTATTCACCTCCACGTACCCAGTAGTAGACCAGATATTATTCACCTCCACGTACCCAGTAGTAGACCAGATATTATTCACCTCCACGTACCCAGTAGTAGACCAGATATTATTCACCTCCACGTACCCAGTAGTAGACCAGATATTATTCACCTCCACGTACCCAGTAGTAGACCAGATATTATTCACCTCCACGTACCCAGTAGTAGACCAGATATTATTCACCTCCACGTACCCAGTAGTAGACCAGATATTATTCACCTCCACGTACCCAGTAGTAGACCAGATATTATTCACCTCCACGTACCCAGTAGTAGACCAGATATTATTCACCTCCACGTACCCAGTAGTAGACCAGATATTATTATCCTCCACATACCCAGTAGTAGACCAGATATTATTCACCTCCACGTACCCAGTAGTAGACCAGATATTATTCACCTCCACGTACCCAGTAGTAGACCAGATATTATTCACCTCCACGTACCCAGTAGTAGACCAGATATTATTCACCACCATGTACCCAGTAGTAGACCAGATATTATTCACCTCCACGTACCCAGTAGTAGACCAGATATTATTCACCTCCACGTACCCAGTAGTAGACCAGATATTATTCACCTCCACGTACCCAGTAGTAGACCAGATATTATTCACCTCCACGTACCCAGTAGTAGACCAGATATTATTCACCTCCACGTACCCAGTAGTAGACCAGATATTATTCACCTCCACGTACCCAGTAGTAGACCAGATATTATTCACCACGTACCCAGTAGTAGACCAGATATTATTCTCCACCACGTACCCAGTAGTAGACCAGATATTATTCACCTCCACGTACCCAGTAGTAGACCAGATATTATTCACCTCCACGTACCCAGTAGTAGACCAGATATTATTCACCTCCACGTACCCAGTAGTAGACCAGATATTATTCTCCTCCACGTACCCAGTAGTAGACCAGATATTATTCACCTCCACGTACCCAGTAGTAGACCAGATATTATTCACCTCCACGTACCCAGTAGTAGACCAGATATTATTCACCTCCACGTACCCAGTAGTAGACCAGATATTATTCACCTCCACGTACCCAGTAGTAGACCAGATATTATTCACCTCCACGTACCCAGTAGTAGACCAGATATTATTCTCCTCCACGTACCCAGTAGTAGACCAGATATTATTCACCTCCACGTACCCAGTAGTAGACCAGATATTATTCACCTCCACGTACCCAGTAGTAGACCAGATATTATTCACCTCCACGTACCCAGTAGTAGACCAGATATTATTCACCCCACGTACCCAGTAGTAGACCAGATATTATTCACCTCCACGTACCCAGTAGTAGACCAGATATTATTCACCTCCACGTACCCAGTAGTAGACCAGATATTATTCACCTCCACGTACCCAGTAGTAGACCAGATATTATTCACCTCCACGTACCCAGTAGTAGACCAGATATTATTCACCTCCACGTACCCAGTAGTAGACCAGATATTATTCACCTCCACGTACCCAGTAGTAGACCAGATATTATTCTCCTCCACGTACCCAGTAGTAGACCAGATATTATTCACCTCCACGTACCCAGTAGTAGACCAGATATTATTCACCTCCACGTACCCAGTAGTAGACCAGATATTATTCTCCTCCACGTACCCAGTAGTAGACCAGATATTATTCACCTCCACGTACCCAGTAGTAGACCAGATATTATTCACCTCCACGTACCCAGTAGTAGACCAGATATTATTCACCTCCACGTACCCAGTAGTAGACCAGATATTATTCACCTCCACGTACCCAGTAGTAGACCAGATATTATTCACCTCCACGTACCCAGTAGTAGACCAGATATTATTCTCCTCCACGTACCCAGTAGTAGACCAGATATTATTCACCTCCACGTACCCAGTAGTAGACCAGATATTATTCTCCTCCACGTACCCAGTAGTAGACCAGATATTATTCACCTCCACGTACCCAGTAGTAGACCAGATATTATTCACCTCCACGTACCCAGTAGTAGACCAGATATTATTCACCTCCACGTACCCAGTAGTAGACCAGATATTATTCACCTCCACGTACCCAGTAGTAGACCAGATATTATTCACCTCCACGTACCCAGTAGTAGACCAGATATTATTCACCTCCACGTACCCAGTAGTAGACCAGATATTATTCACCTCCACGTACCCAGTAGTAGACCAGATATTATTCACCTCCACGTACCCAGTAGTAGACCAGATATTATTCACCTCCACGTACCCAGTAGTAGACCAGATATTATTCACCTCCACGTACCCAGTAGTAGACCAGATATTATTCACCTCCACGTACCCAGTAGTAGACCAGATATTATTCACCTCCACGTACCCAGTAGTAGACCAGATATTATTCTCCTCCACGTACCCAGTAGTAGACCAGATATTATTCACCTCCACGTACCCAGTAGTAGACCAGATATTATTCACCTCCACGTACCCAGTAGTAGACCAGATATTATTCCCTCCACGTACCCAGTAGTAGACCAGATATTATTCACCCCACGTACCCAGTAGTAGACCAGATATTATTCACCTCCACGTACCCAGTAGTAGACCAGATATTATTCACCTCCACGTACCCAGTAGTAGACCAGATATTATTCACCTCCACGTACCCAGTAGTAGACCAGATATTATTCTCCTCCACGTACCCAGTAGTAGACCAGATATTATTCACCTCCACGTACCCAGTAGTAGACCAGATATTATTCACCTCCACGTACCCAGTAGTAGACCAGATATTATTCACCTCCACGTACCCAGTAGTAGACCAGATATTATTCACCTCCACGTACCCAGTAGTAGACCAGATATTATTCTCCACCACGTACCCAGTAGTAGACCAGATATTATTCACCTCCACGTACCCAGTAGTAGACCAGATATTATTCACCTCCACGTACCCAGTAGTAGACCAGATATTATTCACCTCCACGTACCCAGTAGTAGACCAGATATTATTCACCTCCACGTACCCAGTAGTAGACCAGATATTATTCTCCTCCACGTACCCAGTAGTAGACCAGATATTATTCACCTCCACGTACCCAGTAGTAGACCAGATATTATTCACCATGTACCCAGTAGTAGACCAGATATTATTCACCTCCACGTACCCAGTAGTAGACCAGATATTATTCACCTCCACGTACCCAGTAGTAGACCAGATATTATTCACCTCCACGTACCCAGTAGTAGACCAGATATTATTCTCCTCCACGTACCCAGTAGTAGACCAGATATTATTCACCTCCACGTACCCAGTAGTAGACCAGATATTATTCACCTCCACGTACCCAGTAGTAGACCAGATATTATTCACCTCCACGTACCCAGTAGTAGACCAGATATTATTCACCTCCACGTACCCAGTAGTAGACCAGATATTATTCACCTCCACGTACCCAGTAGTAGACCAGATATTATTCACCTCCACGTACCCAGTAGTAGACCAGATATTATTCACCTCCACGTACCCAGTAGTAGACCAGATATTATTCACCTCCACGTACCCAGTAGTAGACCAGATATTATTCACCTCCACGTACCCAGTAGTAGACCAGATATTATTCTCCTCCACGTACCCAGTAGTAGACCAGATATTATTCACCTCCACGTACCCAGTAGTAGACCAGATATTATTCACCTCCACGTACCCAGTAGTAGACCAGATATTATTCACCTCCACGTACCCAGTAGTAGACCAGATATTATTCTCCTCCACGTACCCAGTAGTAGACCAGATATTATTCACCCACGTACCCAGTAGTAGACCAGATATTATTCTCCTCCACGTACCCAGTAGTAGACCAGATATTATTCACCTCCACGTACCCAGTAGTAGACCAGATATTATTCACTCCATGTACCCAGTAGTAGACCAGATATTATTCACCTCCACGTACCCAGTAGTAGACCAGATATTATTCACCACGTACCCAGTAGTAGACCAGATATTATTCACCTCCACGTACCCAGTAGTAGACCAGATATTATTCACCTCCACGTACCCAGTAGTAGACCAGATATTATTCACCCCACGTACCCAGTAGTAGACCAGATATTATTCACCTCCACGTACCCAGTAGTAGACCAGATATTATTCTCCTCCACGTACCCAGTAGTAGACCAGATATTATTCACCTCCACGTACCCAGTAGTAGACCAGATATTATTCTCCTCCACGTACCCAGTAGTAGACCAGATATTATTCTCCTCCACGTACCCAGTAGTAGACCAGATATTATTCACCTCCACGTACCCAGTAGTAGACCAGATATTATTCACCTCCACGTACCCAGTAGTAGACCAGATATTATTCACCTCCACGTACCCAGTAGTAGACCAGATATTATTCTCCTCCACGTACCCAGTAGTAGACCAGATATTATTCTCCTCCACGTACCCAGTAGTAGACCAGATATTATTCACCTCCACGTACCCAGTAGTAGACCAGATATTATTCACCTCCACGTACCCAGTAGTAGACCAGATATTATTCACCACGTACCCAGTAGTAGACCAGATATTATTCTCCTCCACGTACCCAGTAGTAGACCAGATATTATTCACCTCCACGTACCCAGTAGTAGACCAGATATTATTCACCTCCACGTACCCAGTAGTAGACCAGATATTATTCACCTCCACGTACCCAGTAGTAGACCAGATATTATTCACCTCCACGTACCCAGTAGTAGACCAGATATTATTCACCTCCACGTACCCAGTAGTAGACCAGATATTATTCACCTCCACGTACCCAGTAGTAGACCAGATATTATTCTCCTCCACGTACCCAGTAGTAGACCAGATATTATTCACCTCCACGTACCCAGTAGTAGACCAGATATTATTCACCTCCACGTACCCAGTAGTAGACCAGATATTATTCACCTCCACGTACCCAGTAGTAGACCAGATATTATTCACCTCCACGTACCCAGTAGTAGACCAGATATTATTCACCTCCACGTACCCAGTAGTAGACCAGATATTATTCACCCACGTACCCAGTAGTAGACCAGATATTATTCACCTCCACGTACCCAGTAGTAGACCAGATATTATTCTCCTCCACGTACCCAGTAGTAGACCAGATATTATTCACCTCCACGTACCCAGTAGTAGACCAGATATTATTCACCTCCACGTACCCAGTAGTAGACCAGATATTATTCTCCTCCACGTACCCAGTAGTAGACCAGATATTATTCACCTCCACGTACCCAGTAGTAGACCAGATATTATTCACCTCCACGTACCCAGTAGTAGACCAGATATTATTCACCTCCACGTACCCAGTAGTAGACCAGATATTATTCACCTCCACGTACCCAGTAGTAGACCAGATATTATTCACCTCCACGTACCCAGTAGTAGACCAGATATTATTCACCTCCACGTACCCAGTAGTAGACCAGATATTATTCTCCTCCACGTACCCAGTAGTAGACCAGATATTATTTTCCTCCACGTACCCAGTAGTAGACCAGATATTATTCACCTCCACGTACCCAGTAGTAGACCAGATATTATTCACCACGTACCCAGTAGTAGACCAGATATTATTCACCTCCACGTACCCAGTAGTAGACCAGATATTATTCTCCTCCACGTACCCAGTAGTAGACCAGATATTATTCACCTCCACGTACCCAGTAGTAGACCAGATATTATTCACCCACGTACCCAGTAGTAGACCAGATATTATTCATCCACGTACCCAGTAGTAGACCAGATATTATTCTCCTCCACGTACCCAGTAGTAGACCAGATATTATTCACCTCCACGTACCCAGTAGTAGACCAGATATTATTCACCTCCACGTACCCAGTAGTAGACCAGATATTATTCACCTCCACGTACCCAGTAGTAGACCAGATATTATTCTCCTCCACGTACCCAGTAGTAGACCAGATATTATTCTCCTCCACGTACCCAGTAGTAGACCAGATATTATTCTCCTCCACGTACCCAGTAGTAGACCAGATATTATTCTCCTCCACGTACCCAGTAGTAGACCAGATATTATTCTCCACGACGTACCCAGTAGTAGACCAGATATTATTCACCTCCACGTACCCAGTAGTAGACCAGATATTATTCACCTCCACGTACCCAGTAGTAGACCAGATATTATTCTCCTCCACGTACCCAGTAGTAGACCAGATATTATTCTCCTCCACGTACCCAGTAGTAGACCAGATATTATTCTCCTCCATGTACCCAGTAGTAGACCAGATATTATTCACCACGTACCCAGTAGTAGACCAGATATTATTCTCCTCCACGTACCCAGTAGTAGACCAGATATTATTCACCTCCACGTACCCAGTAGTAGACCAGATATTATTCTCCTCCACGTACCCAGTAGTAGACCAGATATTATTCACCTCCACGTACCCAGTAGTAGACCAGATATTATTCTCCTCCACGTACCCAGTAGTAGACCAGATATTATTCACCTCCACGTACCCAGTAGTAGACCAGATATTATTCACCTCCACGTACCCAGTAGTAGACCAGATATTATTCACCCATGTACCCAGTAGTAGACCAGATATTATTCTCCTCCACGTACCCAGTAGTAGACCAGATATTATTCACCTCCACGTACCCAGTAGTAGACCAGATATTATTCTCCTCCACGTACCCAGTAGTAGACCAGATATTATTCACCTCCACGTACCCAGTAGTAGACCAGATATTATTCTCCTCCACGTACCCAGTAGTAGACCAGATATTATTCACCTCCACGTACCCAGTAGTAGACCAGATATTATTCACCTCCACGTACCCAGTAGTAGACCAGATATTATTCACCTCCACGTACCCAGTAGTAGACCAGATATTATTCTCCTCCACGTACCCAGTAGTAGACCAGATATTATTTACCTCCACGTACCCAGTAGTAGACCAGATATTATTCACCTCCACGTACCCAGTAGTAGACCAGATATTATTCACCATGTACCCAGTAGTAGACCAGATATTATTCTCCTCCACGTACCCAGTAGTAGACCAGATATTATTCACCTCCACGTACCCAGTAGTAGACCAGATATTATTCACCTCCACGTACCCAGTAGTAGACCAGATATTATTCACCATGTACCCAGTAGTAGACCAGATATTATTCACCTCCACGTACCCAGTAGTAGACCAGATATTATTCTCCTCCACGTACCCAGTAGTAGACCAGATATTTTTCACCTCCACGTACCCAGTAGTAGACCAGATATTATTCTCCTCCACGTACCCAGTAGTAGACCAGATATTATTCACCACGTACCCAGTAGTAGACCAGATATTATTCACCTCCACGTACCCAGTAGTAGACCAGATATTATTCTCCTCCACGTACCCAGTAGTAGACCAGATATTATTCTCCTCCACGTACCCAGTAGTAGACCAGATATTATTCTCCACCACGTACCCAGTAGTAGACCAGATATTATTCACCTCCACGTACCCAGTAGTAGACCAGATATTATTCTCCACTGTACCCAGTAGTAGACCAGATATTATTCTCCTCCACGTACCCAGTAGTAGACCAGATATTATTCTCCTCCACGTACCCAGTAGTAGACCAGATATTATTCTCCTCCACGTACCCAGTAGTAGACCAGATATTATTCTCCACCACGTACCCAGTAGTAGACCAGATATTATTCTCCACGTACCCAGTAGTAGACCAGATATTATTCACCTCCACGTACCCAGTAGTAGACCAGATATTATTCTCCTCCACGTACCCAGTAGTAGACCAGATATTATTCTCCTCCACGTACCCAGTAGTAGACCAGATATTATTCTCCACCACGTACCCAGTAGTAGACCAGATATTATTCACCTCCACGTACCCAGTAGTAGACCAGATATTATTCACCACGTACCCAGTAGTAGACCAGATATTATTCACCATGTACCCAGTAGTAGACCAGATATTATTCTCCACCACGTACCCAGTAGTAGACCAGATATTATTCTCCTCCACGTACCCAGTAGTAGACCAGATATTATTCACCACGTACACAGTAGTAGACCAGATATTATTCTCCTCCACGTACCCAGTAGTAGACCAGATATTATTCTCCTCCACGTACCCAGTAGTAGACCAGATATTATTCACCATGTACCCAGTAGTAGACCAGATATTATTCACCTCCACGTACCCAGTAGTAGACCAGATATTATTCACCTCCACGTACCCAGTAGTAGACCAGATATTATTCACCTCCACGTACCCAGTAGTAGACCAGATATTATTCACCATGTACCCAGTAGTAGACCAGATATTATTCTCCTCCACGTACCCAGTAGTAGACCAGATATTATTCTCCTCCACGTACCCAGTAGTAGACCAGATATTATTCACCACGTACCCAGTAGTAGACCAGATATTATTCACCTCCACGTACCCAGTAGTAGACCAGATATTATTCACCTCCACGTACCCAGTAGTAGACCAGATATTATTCACCACGTACCCAGTAGTAGACCAGATATTATTCTCCTCCACGTACCCAGTAGTAGACGAGACGACAACCAGGAGACACTCCTTTAATTAACTACTAGATATTATTCACCTCCCACTATACAGACAGTGATGGATGGACTGAGGGAAGAGGGGAACAGAGAGAGGGAGAGAGAGTGGGAGAGAGTGGGGGGTTGGGGAGACAGGGAGAGGGAGAGAGAGATGGGGGTGGGGAGACATGGAGAGGGAGAGGGTGAGGGAAAGAGTGAGGGAGAGAGTGAGGGATAGAGTGAGGGGGAGAGAAAGTGGGAGAAAGTGTGGGGGGTGGTGGGCAGGGAGAGGAGAGGGTGAGGGAAAGAGAAAGAGGGAAAGTGAGGAGGGGGGGGGGGGGGGGGGAGAGGGTGAGGGAAGAGTGACGGAAAGAGTGAGGGAGAGAGTGAAGGGAGAGAGTGAGGGAGAGAGTGAAGGGGAGAGAAAGTGGGAGAGAGTGTGGGGGGGTGGGGGGAGAGGGTGAAAGAGTGACGAAAGAGTGAGGGAGAGAGTGAGGGAGAAGGGGGGAGGGAGAGAGTGAGGGAGGGTGGGGTGGGGGGACAGGGAGAGGGAGAGAGTGAGGGAGGGTGGGGTGGGGGGGACAGGGAGAGGGAAAGAGGAAAGAGTGAGGGAGAGAGTGGGGTGAGGGAGAAGTGAAGGGGAGAGAAAGTGGGAGAGAGTGAGGGAGGGTGGGGTGGGGGGACAGGGAGAGGGAGAGAGTGAGGGAGGGTGGGGTGGGGGACAGGGAGAGGGAGAGAGTGAGGGAGGGTGGGGTGGGGGGACAGGGAGAGGGAGAGAGTGAGGGAGGGTGGGGTGGGGTGGGGGGACAGGGAGAGGGAGTGTAATGGTTAAATGTTTGGGATGTTTTTCAATTAAAAAAGGGAACACAATGCCCTGTCCCAATCAGCATCATGTCTGAGTTAAACAACTCCATCTCGCTGTGTTCTTTTCATTCAAACATGGGTATTGTTTACTTTTGTCCCGTCAGCTTTTTAAAACTGAATTATTATTATTTTAGTTTTTTTAATATTTGTCAGCATTTGTTTGTGACAATGACAGAGTAGTGCACAATATAGGGAATAGGGTGCCACTTGGGACCATGGCACATTAGGGGAAGATGAGTGGCTGTATGTGTTAAACCAAGGCCTGGTTGGAACCCAGTAGTTTGGGCTGTATGTGTGAAACCAAGGCCTGGTTGGAACCCAGTAGACTGGGCTGTATGTGTTAAACCAAGGCCTCGTTGGAACCCAGTAGACTGGGCTGTATGTGTTAAACCAAGGCCTCGTTGGAACCCAGTAGTTTGGGCTGTATGTGTTAAACCAAGGCCTGGTTGGAACCCAGTAGACTGGGCTGTATGTGTTAAACCAAGGCCTGGTTGGAACCCAGTAGTTTGGGCTGTATGTGTTAAACCAAGGCCTCGTTGGAACCCAGTAGACTGGGCTGTATGTGTTAAACCAAGGCCTCGTTGGAACCCAGTAGTTTGGGCTGTATGTGGGAGGGAGGGAGGGAGGGAGGGAGGAGGGGAAGGGAGGGGGGGGGGGGGAGGGAGGGGGGGAGGGGGGGGGGGGAGGGGGGAGGAGGAGGGGGGGGGAGAGGAGAGAGGGGGGAGGGAGGGGGAGGGGGGGAGGAGGAGGGAGGGAGGGGAGGAGGGAGGGAGGGAGGGAGGGGGGGGGGGGTAGGGAGGGAGGGGGGGGGTAGGGAGGGAGGGAGGGGGGGGGGAGGGAGAGAGAGAGGGGGGAGGGAGGGAGGTAGAGAGAGAGGGAGGGAGGGAGGGAGGGAGGGAGGGAGGGAGGGAGGGAGGGAGGGAGGGAAGGTAGGGAGAGAGGGAGGGAAGGTAGGGAGGGAGGGAGGTAGAGAGGGAGAGAGGGAGAGAGGGAGGGAAATTGGGACAGCAGTGCAGAGAGAACAGGAGCAGCCTTGAAAGATAATCAATCATTCAGGAGAAGCAACGCCTAGGGCAGTCCCAGCAAACGGAGCACTATGTGTACAGAATAGGTGATGAGAGGGAGGCAGGGTAGGAGAGAGAGAAAGAGAGAGGGGGGGTTGGGCAGAGAGAGACTGAAAACGCACACTGAGAGAACGAGAAGGGAGAAAGAGAGAACAAGAGAGTCCTGTTTCTCCTCCTACATTATACCTGACTGGACTGATCCATTAGCATGCTAGTAGAAGTATGAATTACAAACAGACAGTATACCTGACTAGACTGATCCATTAGCATGCTAGTAGAAGTATGAATTACAAACAGAGAGTATACCTGACTGGACTGAACCATTAGCATGCTAGTAGAAGTATGAATTACAAACAGACAGTATACCTGACTGGACGGAACCATTAGCATGCTAGTAGAAGTATGAATTACAAACAGACAGTATACCTGACTAGACTGATCCATTAGCATGCTAGTAGAAGTATGAATTACAAACAGAGAGTATACCTGACTGGACTGAACCATTAGCATGCTAGTAGAAGTATGAATTACAAACAGACAGTATACCTGACTGGACTGAACCATTAGCATGCTAGTAGAAGTATGAATTACAAACAGACAGTATACCTGACTAGACTGATCCATTAGCATGCTAGTAGAAGTATGAATTACAAACAGAGAGTATACCTGACTGGACTGAACCATTAGCATGCTAGTAGAAGTATGAATTACAAACAGAGAGTATACCTGACTCGACTGAACCATTAGCATGCTAGTAGAAGTATGAATTACAAACAGACAGTATACCTGACTGGACTGAACCATTAGCATGCTAGTAGAAGTATGAATTACAAACAGACAGTATACCTGACTGACCCATTAGCATGCTAGTAGAAGTATGAATTACAAACAGACAGTATACCTGACTGGACTGATCCATTAGCATGCTAGTAGAAGTATGAATTACAAACAGACAGTATACCTGACTGGACTGGATCCATTGGCATGCTAGTAGAAGTATGAATTACAAACAGACAGTATACCTGACTAGACTGATCCATTAGCATGCTAGTAGAAGTATGAATTACAAACAGAGAGTATACCTGACTGGACTGAACCATTAGCATGCTAGTAGAAGTATGAATTACAAACAGACAGTATACCTGACTGGACGGAACCATTAGCATGCTAGTAGAAGTATGAATTACAAACAGACAGTATACCTGACTAGACTGAACCATTAGCATGCTAGTAGAAGTATGAATTACAAACAGAGAGTATACCTGACTGGACTGAACCATTAGCATGCTAGTAGAAGTATGAATTACAAACAGAGAGTATACCTGACTGGACTGAACCATTAGCATGCTAGTAGAAGTATGAATTACAAACAGACAGTATACCTGACTGGACTGAACCATTAGCATGCTAGTAGAAGTATGAATTACAAACAGACAGTATACCTGACTGGACTGAACCATTAGCATGCTAGTAGAAGTATGAATTACAAACAGACAGTATACCTGACTAGACTGATCCATTAGCATGCTAGTAGAAGTATGAATTACAAACAGACAGTATACCTGACTGACCCATGGCATGCTAGTAGAAGTATGAATTACAAACAGACAGTATACCTGACTGGACTGACCCATGGCATGCTAGTAGAAGTATGAATTACAAACAGACAGTATACCTGACTGACCCATGGCATGCTAGTAGAAGTATGAATTACAAACAGACAGTATACCTGACTGGACTGAACCATTAGCATGCTAGTAGAAGTATGAATTACAAACAGACTGTATACCTGACTGGACTGAACCATTAGCATGCTAGTAGAAGTATGAATTACAAACAGACATTATACCTGACTAGACTGATCCATTAGCATGCTAGTAGAAGTATGAATTACAAACAGACAGTATACCTGACTGGACTGAACCATTAGCATGCTAGTAGAAGTATGAATTACAAACAGACAGTATACCTGACTGGACTGATCCATTAGCATGCTAGTAGAAGTATGAATTACAAACAGACATTATACCTGACTGGACTGATCCATTAGCATGCTAGTAGAAGTATGAATTACAAACAGACAGTATACCTGACTGACCCATGAAATGTTAGCAGAAGTATGAATTACAAACAGACAACCCTACTGAGCACACGTGTTATCAGGCATTGAGGCATTCAGTCTGACATGAATAACCACATGAATGTCTACCGCAGTCTCCCTTCCTCTTCATTGAATGTTGCGACCAACACACACCTGTAGCAGTGAATTACCATGGAGAAAGGAACTGGTAGGGCTAACGGGTATCAACACCATGGATCCTCTCAGTAAGCTTCCATTCCCTTTAATCCCAGTCGCGATAATCTGCCATTCCAATGGCCATGCATTATAGATGCCATTCTCCACATCAACATGTATAAAGACTGCAAACTGAGGAGGCGAGGAGCGGACAGACATGGTTAACTCTCTGGTGTGGTTACCTGACGGTAGATTTAACCTCTGGTGTGAATACCTGACGGAAGATTTAACCTCTGGTGTGAATACCTGACGGTAGATTTAACTCTCTGGTGTGAATACCTGACGGTAGATTTAACCCATGGAGGGGACATGGCATGGTTAACTCTCTGGTGTGAATACCTGACGGTAGATTTAACTCTCTGGAGTGAATACCTGACGGTAGATTTAACTCTCTGGTGTGAATACCTGACGGTAGATTTAACTCTCTGGTGTGAATACCTGACGGTAGATTTAACTCTCTGGTGTGAATACCTGACGGTAGATTTAACTCTATGGAGTGAACCTGACGGTTTAACCTCTGGTGTGAATACCTGACAGTAGATTTAACCTCTGGTGTGGCTACCTGACGGTAGATTTAACCTCTGTTGTGAATACCTGGTAGTAGATTTAACTCTCTGGTGTGACTACCTGGCAGTAGATTTAACCTCTGCTGTGAATACCTGACAGTAGATTTAACCTCTGGTGTGGCTACCTGACGGTAGATTTAACCCATGGAGGGGACATGGCATGGTTAACTCTCTGGTGTGAATACCTGACGGTAGATTTAACCTCTGGTGTGAATACCTGATGGTAGATTTAACCTCAGGTGTGAAAACCTGGCAGTAGATTTAAAATCTGGTGTGAATACCTGACGGTAGATTTAACCTCTGGTGTGAATACCTGGCAGTAGATTTAACCTCTGGTGTGAATACCTGACGGTAGATTTAACCCATGGAGGGGACAGACATGGTTAACTCTCTGGTGTGACTAGAGTACTGAATGTTGTGTCCAGAGATTGCAGAAGAGGCTCAGGGACAGTTCTTAACTTCAAGCTAGGCGTCCTGCTGGCGGAACGACTTAAGCTTAAATCTTTAAATTCTAACTGCTGTGATGGACCAGGTTTAGCTGGGAGGTGGTGGGCCAGGTTTAGCTGGCAGGGTGGTGGGCCAGGTTTAGCTGGGAGGGTGGTAGACCAGGTTTAGCTGGGAGGTGATGGACCAGGTTTAGCTGGGAGGGTGATGGACCAGGTTTAGCTGGGAGGTGGTGGGCCAGGTTTAACTGGGAGTGTGGTGGGCCAGGTTTAGCTGGGAGGGTGTTGGGCCAGGTTTAGCTGGGAGGGTGTTGGGCCAGGTTTAGCTGGGAGGTGGTGGGCCAGGTTTAGCTGGGAGGTGGTGGGCCAGGTTTAGCTGGGAGGGTGATGGGCCAGGTTTAGCTGGGAGGGTGTTGGGCCAGGTTTAGCTGGGGGGTGGTGGACCAGGTTTAGCTGGGAGGGTGGTGGGCCAGGTTTAGCTGGGAGGTGGTGGGCCAGGTTTAGCTGGGAGGTGGTGGGCCAGGTTTAGCTGGGAGGTGGTGGGCCAGGTTTAGCTGGGAGGTGGTGGGCCAGGTTTAGCTGGGAGGTGGTGGGCCAGGTTTAGCTGGGAGGTGGTGGGCCAGGTTTAGCTGGGAGGTGGTGGGCCAGGTTTAGCTGGGAGGTGGTGGGCCAGGTTTAGCTGGGAGGTGGTGGGCCAGGTTTAGCTGGGAGGGTGGTGGGCCAGGTTTAGCTGGGAGGGGATGGACCAGGTTTAGCTGGGAGGTAGTGGGCCAGGTTTAGCTGGGAGGTGGTGGACCAGGTTTAGCTGGGAGGTGTTGGGCCAGGTTTAGCTGGGAGGTGGTGGGCCAGGTTTAGCTGGGAGGTGTGGGCCAGGTTTAGCTAGGAGGTGGTGGGCCAGGTTTAGCTGGGAGGGTGGTGGGCCAGGTTTAGCTAGGAGGTGATGGACCAGGTTTAGCTGGGAGGTGGTGGGCCAGGTTTAGCTGGGAGGTGGTGGGCCAGGTTTAGCTGGGAGGTGGTGGGCCAGGTTTAGCTGGGAGGTTTAATGTACCTATTGATCTGTGAAGTGATGGAGAACGACACTCTCTGGACTGTAGAGAAAGGCTATTATTAAGATACAGTACAATATGTATTTGTCTGACTGGCTTTGATTCCAAGGAAATCCACATTTACACAATCATTGTATATAATTTGCCACATGCGAATCATGTGTAAATAACGTGAGGCAGATCGGTTGTGGTTTCTGTTGATTTCTGTTTACGTCTGTCGTGTTCATTTAACCAACATGCTGACTGTAGGGCATAGTTAAGATCTCATTTAGAGAAGAAGGTTGACATTTCCTAACGGAACGAGCATCACATCACCACAAATCTCCCGGTAATCTGCGGGTTCAGACGGAAGGTTGTGACGGAATGTTCGAGAAGGATCCGGAACAGGAGAAGAGATCCACGTCCGCCGAATACAACAGGTGTAGAACTTACAGGGAAATGCTTACCTACAAGCCAATTAACCAACAATGCAGTTTTAAGAAAAATACCTAACCTAACAAAATAATAAATAAAAGTAACAAATAATACAAGAGCAGCAGTAAAATAACAAAAGCGAGGCTATGGGTGTTATTATGGTGTTATTATGAGCAGTGTTTACTGTCTGAGTGGTGTTATTATGAGGAGTGTTTACTGTCTGAGTGGTGTTATTATGAGGAGGTGAGGATTGTTAGACTGTCTGAGTGGTGTTATTATGAGGAGTGTTTACTGTCTGAGTGGTGTTATTATGAGGAGTGTTTACTGTCTGAGTGGTGTTATTATGAGGAGGTGAGGAGTGTTTACTGTCTGAGTGGTGTTATTATGAGGAGGTGAGGAGTGTTTACTGTCTGAGTGGTGTTATTATGAGGAGTGTTTACTGTCTGAGTGGTGTTATTATGAGGAGGTGGGGAGTGTTTACTGTCTGAGTGGTGTTATTATGAGGAGGTGGGGAGTGTTTACTGTCTGAGTGGTGTTATTATGAGGAGGTGAGGAGTGTTTACTGTCTGAGTGGTGTTATTATGAGGAGTGTTTACTGTCTGAGTGGTGTTATTATGAGGAGGTGAGGAGTGTTTACTGTCTGAGTGGTGTTATTATGAGGAGGTGAGGAGTGTTTACTGTCTGAGTGGTGTTATTATGAGGAGGTGAGGAGTGTTTACTGTCTGAGTGGTGTTATTATGAGGAGGTGAGGAGTGTTTACTGTCTGAGTGGTGTTATTATGAGGAGTGTTTACTGTCTGAGTGGTGTTATTATGAGGAGGTGAGGAGTGTTTACTGTCTGAGTGGTGTTATTATGAGGAGGTGGGGAGTGTTTACTGTCTGAGTGGTGTTATTATGAGGAGGTGAGGAGTGTTTACTGTCTGAGTGGTGTTATTATGAGGAGTGTTTACTGTCTGAGTGGTGTTATTGTGAGGAGTGTTTACTGTCTGAGTGGTGTTATTATGAGGAGGTGAGGAGTGTTTACTGTCTGAGTGGTGTTATTATGAGGAGGTGGGGAGTGTTTACTGTCTGAGTGGTGTTATTATGAGGAGGTGAGGAGTGTTTACTGTCTGAGTGGTGTTATTATGAGGAGTGTTTACTGTCTGAGTGGTGTTATTATGAGGAGGTGAGGAGTGTTTACTGTCTGAGTGGTGTTATTATGAGGAGGTGAGGAGTGTTTACTGTCTGAGTGGTGTTATTATGAGGAGGTGAGGAGTGTTTACTGTCTGAGTGGTGTTATTATGAGGAGGTGAGGAGTGTTTACTGTCTGAGTGGTGTTATTATGAGGAGGTGAGGAGTGTTTACTGTCTGAGTGGTGTTATTATGAGGAGGTGGGGAGTGTTTACTGTCTGAGTGGTGTTATTATGAGGAGGCGAGGAGTGTTTACTGTCTGAGTGGTGTTATTATGAGGAGGTGAGGAGTGTTTACTGTCTGAGTGGTGCTTCCAACACTTTTTAAACATTGTATTTTTGAGCTCCAGACTCACTTTTCCATTGGATTCATCTATGTCTTCTGCATCCCAGTCACCAAACATTAGCCTGTGTGATTAACGGTGGCTGAAGTGAAGACAGAACGGTTCCAGGTCCAAACTATTAATCCCAGCTGTGAACTGCTCTATGGTTCTCACAAGCCACAGTAGAGTCATTAGAAGGTCAAAGGTTATTCTCATGGGAGATCAAGCCACAGTAGAGTCATTAGAAGGTCAAAGGTTATTCTCGTGGGAGATCAAGCCACAGTAGAGTCATTAGAAGGTAGGGGGTCCTTCTACATAGAGGATCATGGGAGATCAAGCCACAGTAGAGTCATTAGAAGGTCAAAGGTTATTCTCATGGGAGATCAAGCCACAGTAGAGTCATTAGAAGTTCAAAGGTTCTTCTACATAGAGGATCATGGGAGATCAAGCCACAGTAGAGTCATTAGAAGGTCAAAGGTTATTCTCATGGGAGATCAAGCCACAGTAGAGTCATTAGGAGATCCCAGGTCATAGTGTCTATAATACTGTAATAAGCTCACATAGTTGCTATTACAAACTCCAAACAGTGGTCACTGACAAGTTGGATAATCATTCCCCACTGAGCAGACAATTCATGCATTTGTTAATGCAACTGTTTATGTCAAATGGTTTGATTTCCTGGGTATGAAAAAGTTATCATACTAGCCACGAAGGTAGCTTAGCATAGCTAAGAGAACCACACTGTGGAAGGAATGAATAAATTCATGAATTAATTAATATTTCTGATAAGAACAAGCAGCAGCCTGCTCATGATGATGTCAATCTGTCTGCTACATTATTATTATGATGGAACAAGCAGCAGCCTGGTGGTGATGATGTCTATCTGTCTGCTACATTATTACTATGATGGAACAAACAGCAGCCTGGTGGTGATGATGTCTATCTGTCTGCTACATTATTACTATGATGGAACAAGCAGCAGCCTGGTGGTGATGATGTCTATCTGTCTGCTACATTATTATTATGATGGAACAAGCAGCAGCCTGGTGGTGATGATGTCTATCTGTCTGCTACATTATTACTATGATGGAACAAGCAGCAGCCTGGTCATGATGATGTCTATCTGTCTGCTACATTATTACAATGATGGAACAAACAGCAGCCTGGTGGTGATGATGTCAATCTGTCTGCTACATTATTACTATGATGGAACAAGCAGCAGCCTGGTCATGATGATGTCTATCTGTCTGCTACATTATTACAATGATGGAACAAACAGCAGCCTGGTGGTGATGATGTCAATCTGTCTGCTACATTATTACTATGATGGAACAAACAGCAGCCTGGTGGTGATGATGTCTATCTGTCTGCTACATTATTATTATGATGGAACAAACAGCAGCCTGGTGGTGATGATGTCAATCTGTCTGCTACATTATTATTATGATGGAACAAACAGCAGCCTGGTGGTGATGATGTCTATCTGTCTGCTACATTATTACTATGATGGAACAAGCAGCAGCCTGGTCCTGATGATGTCTATCTGTCTGCTACATTATTATTATGATGGAACAAGCAGCAGCCTGGTGGTGATGATGTCTATCTGTCTGCTACATTATTACTATGATGGAACAAACAGCAGCCTGGTGGTGATGATGTCTATCTGTCTGCTACATTATTACTATGATGGAACAAGCAGCAGCCTGGTCATGATGATGTCAATCTGTCTGCTACATTATTACTATGATGGAACAAGCAGCAGCCTGGTGGTGATGATGTCTATCTGTCTGCTACATTATTACTATGATGGAACAAGCAGCAGCCTGGTGGTGATGATGTCTATCTGTCTGCTACATTATTACTATGATGGAACAAACAGCAGCCTGCTCATGATGATGTCAATCTGTCTGCTACATTATTACAATGATGGAACAAACAGCAGCCTGGTGGTGATGATGTCTATCTGTCTGCTACATTATTACTATGATGGAACAAACAGCAGCCTGGTGGTGATGATGTCTATCTGTCTGCTACATTATTACTATGATGGAACAAAAGCAGCCTGGTGGTGATGATGTCTATCTGTCTGCTACATTATTACTATGATGGAACAAGCAGCAGCCTGGTGGTGATGATGTCTATCTGTCTGCTACATTATTACTATGATGGAACAAACAGCAGCCTGGTGGTGATGATGTCAATCTGTCTGCTACATTATTACTAGGATGGAACATGTTGTGCTTGTTTCTCTGCAGGTCTTTAAGGGGTGTTAGACTCCCAAACGGGCCACCTAGATAGTCCCATAGGGCCCTGGTCAAAAGCAGTGAACTATATAGAGAACAAGGGTGCCATTTGGGATTCACATCGTCTCCTGACTGTCTGTCGGTGACAAGGTGACTTTCACTCACATTCAGATGTTGTTCTAATTGGATGGATTGTGGCAAACCAGGAAACATTTTGTCTATTGGATTTTAATTTGTTTACTGAAGACAAGAGTACTTGTAAAAATGATGATTGTGCCTGAATTAGATTTAGACGTTTTAAAAAATAAATAATTCTGAATTAACTGTTCCCATTTCTCTCAAGGAATGGCCTTGAGGTTTCCGTTTGCTTCACCAAGTTGATGTTAAACCAAAACTCATCAGATCTTCTAACTCACAGAGGTATAAAGGCATCCTCTCTTCCATGTCACAGCTTCTATTAGCTCTGATACAGGTAATATTATAGTCTACTGATACAGGTAATATTATAGATACAGGTAATATTATAGTCTACTGATACAGGTAATATTATAGATACAGGTAATATTATAGTCTACTGATACAGGTAATATTATAGATACAGGTAATATTATAGATACAGGTAATATTATAGATACAGGTAATATTATAGATACAGGTAATATTATAGTCTACTGATACAGGTAATATTATAGATACAGGTAATATTAAAGTTTTACTGATACAGGTAATATTATAGATACAGGTAATATTATAGATACAGGTAATATTATAGTCTACTGATACAGGTAATATTATAGATACAGGTTATATTATAGTCTACTGATACAGGTAATATTATTTAGATACAGGTTATTATAGATACAGGTAATATTATAGATACAGGTAATATTATAGTCTACTGATACAGGTAATATTATAGATACAGGTAATATTATAGTCTACTGATACAGGTAATATTATAGATACAGGTAATATTATAGTCTACTGATACAGGTAATATTATAGATACAGGTTATATTATTGTCTACTGATACAGGTAATATTATAGGATACAGGTAATATTATAGAGATACAGGTAATATTATAGATACAGGTAATATTATAGTCTACTGATACAGGTAATATTATAGATACAGGTAATATTATAGATACAGGTAATATTATAACGATACAGGTAATATTATAGTCTACTGATACAGGTAATATTATAGATACAGGTAATATTATAGTTAGATACAGGTAATATTATAGATACAGGTAATATTATAGTCTACTGATACAGGTAATATTATAGTCTACTGATACAGGTAATATTATAGTCTACTGATACAGGTAATATTATAGATACAGGTAATATTATAGTCTACTGATACAGGTAATATTATAGATACAGGTAATATTATAGTCTACTGATACAGGTAATATTATAGATACATGTTATATTATAGTCTACTGATACAGGTAATATTATAGATACAGGTAATATTATAGTCTACTGATACAGGTAATATTATAGTCTACTGATACAGGTAATATTATAGATACATGTAATATTATAGTCTACTGATACAGGTAATATTATAGATACAGGTAATATTATAGTCTACTGATACAGGTAATATTATAGATACAGGTAATATTATAGTCTACTGATACAGGTAATATTATAGATACAGGTAATATTATAGATACAGGTAATATTATAGATACAGGTAATATTATAGATACAGGTAATATTATAGTCTACTGATACAGGTAATATTATAGATACAGGTAATATTATAGATACAGGTAATATTATAGATACAGGTGATATTATAGATACAGGTAATATTATAGATACAGGTAATATTATAGTCTACTGATACAGGTAATATTATAGATACAGGTAATATTATAGATACAGGTAATATTATAGATACAGGTAATATTATAGTCTACTGATACAGGTAATATTATAGATACAGGTAATATTAAAGTTTTACTGATACAGGTAATATTATAGTCTACTGAACAGGTAATAGTATAGATACAGGTAATATTATAGATACAGGTAATATTATAGTCTACTGATACAGGTAATATTATAGGATACAGGTAATATTATAAGATACAGGTAATATTATAGATACAGGTAATATTATAGATACAGGTAATATTATAGTCTACTGATACAGGTAATATTATAGATACAGGTAATATTATAGATACAGGTAATATTATACGATACAGGTAATATTATAGCGATACAGGTAATATTATAGTCTACTGATACAGGTAATATTATAGATACAGGTAATATTATAGTCTACTGATACAGGTAATATTATAGATACAGGTAATATTATAGTCTACTGATACAGGTAATATTATAGATACAGGTGATATTATAGATACAGGTAATATTATAGATACAGGTAATATTATAGTCTACTGATACAGGTAATATTATAGCTGATACAGGTAATATTATAGATACAGGTAATATTATAGTTAGATACAGGTAATATTATAGATACAGGTGATATTATAGATACAGGTAATATTATAGATACAGGTAATATTATAGTCTACTGATACAGGTAATATTATAGATACAGGTGATATTATAGATACAGGTAATATTATAGATACAGGTAATATTATAGATACAGGTAATATTATAGTCTACTGATACAGGTAATATTATAGTCTACTGATACAGGTAATATTATAGATACAGGTAATATTATAGTCTACTGATACAGGTAATATTATAGATACAGGTGATATTATAGATACAGGTAATATTATAGCACTGATACAGGTAATATTATAATGATACAGGTAATATTATAGTCTACTGATACAGGTAATATTATAGATACAGGTAATATTATAGTCACTGATACAGGTAATATTATAGATACAGGTAATATTATAGTCTACTGATACAGGTAATATTATAGATACAGGTAATATTATAGATACAGGTAATATTATAGATACAGGTAATATTATAGTCTACTGATACAGGTAATATTATAGATACAGGTAATATTATAGTTTACTGATACAGGTAATATTATAGATACAGGTAATATTATAGATACAGGTAATATTATAGTCTACTGATACAGGTAATATTATAGATACAGGTAATATTATAGTCTACTGATACAGGTAATATTATAGATACAGGTAATATTATAGATACAGGTAATATTATAGATACAGGTAATATTATACTGATACAGGTAATATTATAGTCTACTGATACAGGTAATATTATATGATACAGGTAATATTATAGTCTACTGATACAGGTAATATTATAGATACAGGTAATATTATACTACTGATACAGGTAATATTATATAGATACAGGTAATATTATAGATACAGGTAATATTATAGTCTACTGATACAGGTAATATTATAGATACAGGTAATATTATATGATACAGGTAATATTATAGATACAGGTAATATTATAGTCTACTGATACAGGTAATATTATAGTCTACTGATACAGGTAATAGTATAGATACAGGTAATATTATAGACTGATACAGGTAATATTATAGTCTACTGATACAGGTAATATTATAGATACAGGTAATATTATAGTCTACTGATACAGGTAATATTATAGATACAGGTAATATTATAGACTGATACAGGTAATATTATAGATACAGGTAATATTATAGTCTACTGATACAGGTAATAATATAGATACAGGTTATATTATTGTCTACTGATACAGGTAATATTATAGATACAGGTAATATTATAGTCTACTGATACAGGTAATATTATAGATACAGGTAATATTATAGTCTACTGATACAGGTAATATTATAGATGATACAGGTAATATTATAGATACAGGTAATATTATAGTCTACTGATACAGGTAATATTATAGATACAGGTAATATTATAGTCTACTGATACAGGTAATATTATAGATACAGGTAATATTATAGATACAGGTAATATTATAGATACAGGTAATATTATAGTCTACTGATACAGGTAATATTATAGATACAGGTGATATTATAGATACAGGTAATATTATAGATACAGGTAATATTATAGATACAGGTAATATTATAGTCTACTGATACAGGTAATATTATAGATACAGGTAGACTGATACAGGTAATATTATAGATACAGGTAATATTATAGATACAGGTAATATTATAGTCTACTGATACAGGTAATATTATAGATACAGGTAATATTATAGATACAGGTAATATTATAGATACAGGTAATATTATAAGATACAGGTAATATTATAGATACAGGTAATATTATAGTCTACTGATACAGGTAATATTATAGATACAGGTAATATTATAGATACAGGTAATATTATAGTCTACTGATACAGGTAATATTATAGTCTAGATACAGGTAATATTATAGATACAGGTAATATTATAGATACAGGTAATATTATAGAGATACAGGTAATATTATAGATACAGGTAATATTATAGTCTACTGATACAGGTAATATTATAGATACAGGTAATATTATAAGATACAGGTAATATTATAGATACAGGTAATATTATAGTCTACTGATACAGGTAATATTATAGATACAGGTAATATTATAGATACAGGTAATATTATAGTCAGATACAGGTAATATTATAGATACAGGTAATATTATAGTCTACTGATACAGGTAATATTATAGATACAGGTAATATTATAGATACAGGTAATATTATAGATACAGGTAATATTATAGTCTACTGATACAGGTAATATTATAGATACAGGTAATATTATATGATACAGGTAATATTATAGATACAGGTAATATTATAGGATACAGGTAATATTATAGTCTACTGATACAGGTAATATTATAGATACAGGTAATATTATAGATACAGGTAATATTATAGTCTACTGATACAGGTAATATTATAGATACAGGTAATATTATAGTCTACTGATACAGGTAATATTATAGATACAGGTAATATTATAGTCTACTGATACAGGTAATATTATAGATACAGGTAATATTATAGATACAGGTAATATTATAGATACAGGTAATATTATAGTCTACTGATACAGGTAATATTATAGATACAGGTGATATTATAGATACAGGTAATATTATAGATACAGGTAATATTATAGATACAGGTAATATTATAGTCTACTGATACAGGTAATATTATAGATACAGGTGATATTATAGATACAGGTGATATTATAGATACAGGTAATATTATAGATACAGGTAATATTATAGTCTACTGATACAGGTAATATTATAGATACAGGTAATATTATAGATACAGGTAATATTATAGATACAGGTTATATTATACGATACAGGTAATATTATAGATACAGGTAATATTATAGTCTACTGATACAGGTAATATTATAGATACAGGTAATATTATAGATACAGGTAATATTATAGATACAGGAAATATTATAGTCTACTGATACAGGTAATATTATAGATACAGGTAATATTATACGATACAGGTAATATTATAGATACAGGTAATATTATAGATACAGGTAATATTATAGATACAGGTAATATTATAGTCTACTGATACAGGTAATATTATAGATACAGGTAATATTATAGATACAGGTAATATTATAGATACAGGTAATATTATAGTCTACTGATACAGGTAATATTATAGATACAGGTAATATTATAGATACAGGTAATATTATAGTCTACTGATACAGGTAATATTATAGATACAGGTAATATTATAGATACAGGTAATATTATAGTCTACTGATACAGGTAATATTATAGATACAGGTGATATTATAGATACAGGTAATATTATAGATACAGGTAATATTATAGATACAGGTAATATTATAGTCTACTGATACAGGTAATATTATAGATACAGGTAATATTATAGATACAGGTAATATTATAGATACAGGTAATATTATAGTCTACTGATACAGGTAATATTATAGATACAGGTAATATTATTGATACAGGTAATATTATAGATACAGGTTATATTATAGATACAGGTAATATTATAGATACAGGTAATATTATAGTCTACTGATACAGGTAATATTATATGATACAGGTAATATTATAGATACAGGTAATATTATAGTCTACTGATACAGGTAATATTATAGATACAGGTGATATTATAGGATACAGGTAATATTATAGATACAGGTAATATTATAGATACAGGTAATATTATAGATACAGGTAATATTATAGTCTACTGATACAGGTAATATTATAGATACAGGTAATATTATAGATACAGGTAATATTATAGATACAGGTTATATTATAGTCTACTGATACAGGTAATATATAGATACAGGTAATATTATAGATACAGGTAATATTATAGTCTACGATACAGGTAATATTATAGATACAGGTAATATTATATCGATACAGGTAATATTATATACGATACAGGTAATATTATAGTCTACTGATACAGGTAATATTATAGATACAGGTGATATTATAGATACAGGTAATATTATAGATACAGGTAATATTATAGTACTGATACAGGTAATATTATAGTCTACTGATACAGGTAATATTATAGATACAGGTAATATTATAGATACAGGTAATATTATAGTCTACTGATACAGGTAATATTATAGATACAGGTAATATTATAGTCTACTGATACAGGTAATATTATAGATACAGGTAATATTATAGATACAGGTAATATTATAGATACAGGTAATATTATAGTCTACTGATACAGGTAATATTATAGATACAGGTAATATTATAGATACAGGTAATATTATAGTCTACTGAAACAGGTAATATTATAGATACAGGTGATATTATAGATACAGGTAATATTATAGATACAGGTAATATTATAGTCTACTGATACAGGTAATATTATAGTCTACTGATACAGGTAATATTATAGATACAGGTAATATTATAGATACAGGTAATATTATAGATACAGGTAATATTATAGTCTACTGATACAGGTAATATTATAGATACAGGTGATATTATAGATACAGGTAATATTATAGATACAGGTAATATTATAGTACTGATACAGGTAATATTATAGTCTACTGATACAGGTAATATTATAGATACAGGTAATATTATAGATACAGGTAATATTATAGATACAGGTAATATTATAGTCTACTGATACAGGTAATATTATAGATACAGGTAATATTATAGTCTACTGATACAGGTAATATTATAGATACAGGTGATATTATAGATACAGGTAATATTATAGATACAGGTAATATTATAGATACAGGTAATATTATAGTCTACTGATACAGGTAATATTATAGATACAGGTAATATTATAGATACAGGTAATATTATAGTCTACTGATACAGGTAATATTATAGATACAGGTGATATTATAGATACAGGTAATATTATAGATACAGGTAATATTATAGATACAGGTAATATTATAGTCTACTGATACAGGTAATATTATAGATACAGGTAATATTATAGTCTACTGATACAGGTAATATTATAGTCTACTGATACAGGTAATATTATAGTCTACTGATACAGGTAATATTATAGATACAGGTAATATTATAGATACAGGTAATATTATAGATACAGGTAATATTATAGATACAGGTAATATTATAGATACAGGTGATATTATAGATACAGGTAATATTATAGATACAGGTAATATTATAGTCTACTGATACAGGTAATATTATAGTCTACTGATACAGGTAATATTATAGTCTACTGATACAGGTAATATTATAGATACAGGTAATATTATAGATACAGGTAATATTATAGATACAGGTAATATTATAGTCTACTGATACAGGTAATATTATAGATACAGGTAATATTATAGATACAGGTAATATTATAGATACAGGTAATATTATAGTCTACTGATACAGGTAATATTATAGATACAGGTGATATTATAGATACAGGTAATATTATAGATACAGGTAATATTATAGTCTACTGATACAGGTAATATTATAGTCTACTGATACAGGTAATATTATAGATACAGGTAATATTATAGCGATACAGGTAATATTATAGATACAGGTAATATTATAGTCTACTGATACAGGTAATATTATAGATACAGGTAATATTATACACGATACAGGTAATATTATAGTACTGAAACAGGTAATATTATAACTGATACAGGTAATATTATAGATACAGGTAATATTATAGATACAGGTGATATTATAGATACAGGTAATATTATAGATACAGGTAATATTATAGTCTACTGATACAGGTAATATTCTAGTCTACTGATACAGGTAATATTCTAGCCTTATTTTCCGTTGAACCCAAACAGAGTGTCTGTGCAGGTATTGGATTGGATTCCTCAGGGCCCCAGTGGAGGGTTAGTTTCCTGGTGGTCCTCAGAGGGTGATAGATAGCACAGCCAATAGGAGGCTTTATTACAGGACATTACTCAACACATGGCAGGCACTATTCAGCACTTTCTGTGTGTGTGTGTGTGTGTGTGTGTGTGTGTGTGTGTGTGTGTGTGTGTGTGTGTGTGTGTGTGTGTGTGTGTGTGTGTGTGTGTGTGTGTGTGTGTGTGTGTGTGTGTGCGCGCCACAGCGCGCTGAACGGTGGACCAGGATAAACGAAACATTCTCCTCTATTCTCCTGGTTATCAGGCCTCTGTTTGGGAAAGTAGAAGAGTTATTTAGGGACATAATGCCAGCTGGTGTTCTCAACATGGCCCCATTCACCCCTGTCAAAGTGTTTCCCCCTAAATTCTACCCAGAAAGTTAGAACGGAGTTTAACCTTTTCTTAAGAAATTATTCAGGTTTCTTTTTAAGTTCATTTAATGTTCTGGTTGATCTAGAGGTTAGTTGAGGTTACTCAAAACTACTGCGCTATACAGGGGACAGGGTGCATTTGGGATGCACACAGAGACTTCTGATCGATGCTAACCCAGTCCACTAATTACAGACAGTTCCATCGCCTACCTCTGGGTTAATACAGAACACCTATTACATTCAATACATCTAGTTCAATGCAATAGATTCACAACAACAGAATGCATGCACCTCAAATCGCACACTATTCCCTACGTATATAGTGCACTACTTTTAATCGGGGCCCATTGGCATCTGGTCAAAAATAGTGCGCTGTATTGGACATACGGTGCCATTTGGGACACAGCCACTGAATTCCTTCTCTTCCCTCTAATCAAGAGGAGATGAGAGGACCACAGGACTTCACTTCCCTCTAATCAAGAGGAGATGAGAGGACCACAGGACTTCCTTCTCTTCCCTCTAATCAAGAGGAGATGAGAGGACCACAGGACTTCACTTCCCTCTAATCAAGAGGAGATGAGAGGACCACAGGACTTCACTTCCCTCTAATCAAGAGGAAATGAGAGGACCACAGGACTTCACTTCCCTCTAATCAAGAGGAGATGAGAGGACCACAGGACTTCACTTCCCTCTAATCAAGAGGAGATGAGAGGACCACAGGACTTCTCTTCCCTCTAATCAAGAGGAGATGAGAGGACCACAGGACTTCCTTCTCTTCCCTCTAATCAAGAGGAGATGAGAGGACCACAGGACTTCCTTCTCTTCCCTCTAATCAAGAGGAGATGAGAGGACCACAGGACTTCACTTCCCTCTAATCAAGAGGAGATGAGAGGACCACAGGACTTCACTTCCCTCTAATCAAGAGGAGATGAGAGGACCACAGGACTTCACTTCCCTCTAATCAAGAGGAGATGAGAGGACCACAGGACTTCACTTCCCTATAATCAAGAGGAGATGAGAGGACCACAGGACTTCCTTCTCTTCCCTCTAATCAAGAGGAGATGAGAGGACCACAGGACTTCTCTTCCCTCTAATCAAGAGGAGATGAGAGGACCACAGGACTTCACTTCCCTCTAATCAAGAGGAGATGAGAGGACCACAGGCTTTACAGTCTCTGTACTATCCTGTCCCGAGAGACCAGATCTGTCTGAGGCAATCCATGGAAGACAAGTTCAGACTTAGGGTGTGTGTGTGTGTGTGTGTTTGTCATCCAGGTCACTCACCTCTATTACTGGTCAAAGGGTTTCAATTATTGCTTCCTGGTTGGTTAAAAAGAGTTGGAGGGAGAGGAGAAGAGATCTCTCTTTAACCAACCAGGAAGCCATAATTGAAAAAGAGAGAGGGGAATAGAGAGAGAGAGGGGAAGAGAGGGGAAGAGAGGAGGAGAGAAGTAGAGAGAGGGAGACAGGAGGAGAGAAGTAGAGAGAGAGAGGGAGACAGGATGAGAGAAGTAGAGAGATAGAGGGAGACAGGATGAGAGAAGTAGAGAGAGAGATAGGGAGACAGGATGAGAGAAGTAGAGCGATAGAGAGAGACAGGATGAGAGAAGTAGAGCGATAGAGAGAGACAGGATGAGAGAAGTAGAGAGATAGAGAGAGACAGGATGAGAGAAGTAGAGCGATAGAGAGAGACAGGATGAGAGAAGTAGAGCGATAGAGAGAGACAGGATGAGAGAAGTAGAGCGATAGAGAGAGACAGGATGAGAGAAGTAGAGCGATAGAGAGAGACAGGATGAGAGAAGTAGAGAGAGAGAGAGAGAGAGAGCTACAGACATGCTCAACATGTTTTTTTCGAATGAGATAAAACACTCAAATATAAAAATTATTCAAGACAAGAAGTTATGAACAACAACTCTGTACAATCAGAATAGGGAAAAACGTAACGCCTCAAATTAAGACGTTTTGACTCTCGCTAGCAAGTTACACAACTAAAACCTAGCCAGCAGGCTAACAAGCGAGACAGAAACATTGAGCTAGAACAAACCTAGCAAGGGGAGACACGGATTCTAACGCTAAACGTATCTTCTGTTTTTTTTTGTGCGCAGATTTTACACTCTTTTTTTTTGCCGGTTTTGGAGCTAAATTAGAGCTAGCTAGCAAACAGCAGACAGACAAACAAAACTGGTTGCCGTGGCAACAGTGCGGCAAAACAACAGCAGCAGCAGCAGCAGAGCCCACAGGCACCATGTCCCCACTCCCCCTCAGCGCGTAGTCCGTTCTCTACCCTGCAGAGACCAAAAATAACACAACGAGGAAAGCTTTTAAACAGAAACTACCAAAGGAGAGGCCAAAAACCTTTATCGCAGACCTTTACAAAAACTGTGATTTGAGTAATCTCATCTTTCTCACTGACCAGCCAAATGCATGGCGGTCAGCAGTCTGCTCTCACCACCGTGGCTGCCGTGAGGGATGAGTTCACCAGTCTGGAGGGGGAGGTGGTCCTGCTGAGGGAGAGCAAACAGCAACCAGACGTCCTCACCTTAGAGAAGCTCCTAACCAAGGTGTTAACATCAACCAGACCTTAGAGGATCTCCTAACTAAGGTGTTAACATCAACCAGACCTTAGAGGAGCTCCTAACCAAGGTGTTAACATCAACCAGACCTTAGAGGAGCTCCTAACCAAGGTGTTAACATCAACCAGACCTTAGAGAAGCTCCTAACCAAGGTGTTAACATCAACCAGACCTTAGAGGAGCTCCTAACCAAGGTGTTAACATCAACCAGACCTTAGAGGACCTCCTAACCAAGGTGTTAACATCAACCAGACCTTAGAGAAGCTCCTAACCAAGGTGTTAACATCAACCAGACCTTAGAGAAGCTCCTAACCAAGGTGTTAACATCAACCAGACCTTAGAGAAGCTCCTAACCAAGGTGTTAACATCAACCAGACCTTAGAGGAGCTCCTAACCAAGGTGTTAACATCAACCAGACCTTAGAGGAGCTCCTAACCAAGGAGAGGACAGAGCAGGACAGCAGCCTTGCAACACAGCTGAAAGAGGTTCAGCAAGAGAGAGACGGATTCAAGAGAGAGCTGGCTGATCTAATAAAGGAGGTGAGAGAGCTGGCTGATCAAACAAAGGAGGTGAGAGAGCTGGCTGATCTAACAAAGGAGGTGAGAGAGCTGGCTGATCTAACAAAGGAGGTGAGAGAGCTGGCTGATCTAACAAAGGAGGTGAGAGAGCTGGCTGATCTAACAAAGGAGGTGAGAGAGCTGGCTGATCTAACAAAGGAGGTGAGAGAGCTGGCTGATCTAACAAAGGAGGTGAGAGAGCTGGCTGATCTAACAAAGGAGGTGAGAGAGCTCCAAAAAGACAGGCAGTGCAGTAATAACGACCTGACCTCACTAAGAGAGGAGCTGCAGGAGAGAAAGAGAACAGAGGACAGGCAGCAGGAACAGCAAGATCACCACTCGATAACCTGCCCTCACACAGCCAGAGGAGTCCACCTCAACCAGCCAGGTCTCCCCAGTCCTGCCTGCTGAACTCTGCACTTTCCACTTCAAATCTACCATTCCACTGTTTTACTTGCTATATTGTTTGTACTTTGCCACAATTACCTTTTTTTTACTTTACCTCCCTTATCTCACCTCATTTGTTCACATTGTACATAGACTTATTTTTCTACTGTATTATTGACTGTATGTTTGTTTTACTCCATGTGTAACTCTGTGTTGTATGTGTCGAACTGCTTTGCTTTATCTTGGCCAGGTCGCAATTGTAAATGAGAACTTGTTCTCAACTTGCCTACCTGGATAAATAAAGGTGAAATAAAATAAATAAATAAAAACTCCTCCCCCATCAGCCCCACCAGCCCCCCCCCTCTAACCCCCTCTACCCCCACCAGCCCCCCCTCTACCCCCTACTACCCCCCAACAGTCTCCCCCTCTACCCCCACCAGCCCCCCACCAGCCCCCCCTCTAACCCCCTCTACCCCCCACCAGCCCCCCCTCTACCCCCTCCAGTCCATAACAGACCAGACCCCCCTCTACCCCCTCTACCCCCTCCAGTCTATAACAGACCAGACCCCCTCTACCCCTCTACCCCCTCCAGTCTATAACAGACCAGACCCCCCCTCTACCCCCTCTACCCCTCCAGTCCATAACAGACCAGCCCCCCCTCTACCTCCTCCAGTCCATAACAGACCAGCCCCCCTCTACCCCCTCCAGTCCATAACAGACCAGCCCCCCCTACCCCTCTACCCACTCTACCCCCTCCAGTCCATAACAGACCAGACCCCCCTCTACCCCCTCCAGTCCATAACAGACCAGCCCCCCCAGTCCCCCCTCTACCCCCTCTACCCACTCTACCCCCTCCAGTCCCTAACAGACCAGCCCCCCTCCACCTCCTCCAGTCCATAACAGACCAGCCCCCCCTCTACCCCCTCCAGTCCATAACAGACCAGCCCCCCCTCTACCCCCTCTACCCCCCCACCAGTCCCCCCTCTACCTCCTCCAGTCCATAACAGACCAGCCCCCCTCTACCCCCTCTACCCCCACCAGTCCCCCCCTCTACCCCCTCACCAGCCCCCCCTCTACCCCCTCCAGTCCATAATAGACCAGCCCCCCTCTACCCCCTCCAGTCCATAACAGACCAGCCCCCCCTCTACCCCCTCCAGTCCATAACAGACCAGCCCCCCCTCTACCCCCTCCAGTCCATAACAGACCAGCTCCCCCTCTACCCCCTCCAGTCCATAACAGACCAGCCCCCCCTCTACCCCCTCCAGTCCATAACAGACCAGACCCCCCTCTACCCCCCTCCAGTCCATAACAGACCAGCCCCCCCAGCCCCCCTCTACCCCCTCCAGTCCAGAACAGACCAGCCCCCCTCTACCCCCTCTACCCCCTCCAGTCCATAACAGACCAGCCCCCCACCCTACCCCCCCTCTACCCCCTCCAGTCCATAACAGACCAGCCACCCCTCAGCCCCCCCTCTGCCCCTCCAGTCCATAACAGACCAGCCACCCACCAGCCCCCCTCTAACCCCCCCTCTACCCCCTCCAGTCCATAACAGACCAGCCCCCCCTCTACCCCCTCCAGTCCATAACAGACCAGCCCCCTCTACCCCCTCCAGTCCATAACAGACCAGCCCCCCCTCTACCCCCCTCTACCCCCTCCAGTCCATAACAGACCAGCCCCCCCCTCTACCCCCTCCAGTCCATAACAGACCAGCCCCCCCTCTACCCCCCTCTACCCCCTCCAGTCCATAACAGACCAGCCCCCTCTACCCCTCCAGTCCAGTGAGTGTTTATCTCATTTTGAAGGTAAAGAAAAAAACAGTTACCACATTTCTTTACGTTGCATGTTGGAATTTACAAGGATTGAAGTCAAATCAAATGAAATCACCCTTTATTTGCCACATGCGCCGAATACAACAAGTGTAGACGTTACTGTGAAATGTTAACTTACAATGAGGTTATATACAGGAGGCACCTAATGAGGTTATATACAGGAGGCACCTAATGAGGTTATATACAGGAGGCACCTAATGAGGTTATATACAGGAGGCACCTAATGAGGTTATATACAGGAGGCACCTAATGAGGTTATATACAGGAGGTACCTAATGAGTTATATACAGGAGGTACCTAATGAGGTTATATACAGGGGTCACCTAATGAGGTTATATACAGGAGGAACCTAATGAGGTTATATACAGGAGGCACCTAATGAGGTTATATACAGAGGGCACCTAATGAGGTTATATACAGGGGGTACCTAATGAGGTTATATACAGGAGGCACCTAATGAGGTTATATACAGGAGGCACCTAATGAGGTTATATACAGGGGGCACCTAATGAGGTTATATACAGGGGGCACCTAATGAGGTTATATACAGGAGGTACCTAATGAGGTTATATACAGGGGGCACCTAATGAGGTTATATACAGGGGGCACCTAATGAGGTTATATACAGGGGGCACCTAATGAGGTTATATACAGGGGGCACCTAATGAGGTTATATACAGGAGGTAACTAATGAGGTTATATACAGGAGGCACCTAATGAGGTTATATACAGTATACAGGAGGCACCTAATGAGGTTATATACAGGAGGCACCTAATGAGGTTATATACAGGAGGCATCTAATGAGGTTATATACAGGAGGTAACTAATGAGGTTATATACAGGGGGCACCTAATGAGGTTATATACAGGGGTACCTAATGAGGTTATATACAGGAGGTACCTAATGAGGTTATATACAGGAGGTACCTAATGAGGTTATATACAGGGGTCACCTAATGAGGTTATATACAGGAGGAACCTAATGAGGTTATATACAGGAGGCACCTAATGAGGTTATATACAGAGGGCACCTAATGAGGTTATATACAGGGGGTACCTAATGAGGTTATATACAGGAGGCACCTAATGAGGTTATATACAGGAGGCACCTAATGAGGTTATATACAGGTGGCACCTAATAAGGTTATATACAGGAGGTACCTAATGAGGTTATATACAGGGGGCACCTAATGAGGTTATATACAGGGGGGCACCTAATGAGGTTATATACAGGGGGCACCTAATGAGGTTATATACAGGGGGCACCTAATGAGGTTAAATACAGGAGGTAACTAATGAGGTTATATACAGGAGGCACCTAATGAGGTTATATACAGTATACAGGAGGCACCTAATGAGGTTATATACAGGAGGCACCTAATGAGGTTATATACAGGAGGCACCTAATGAGGTTATATACAGGAGGTAACTAATGAGGTTATATACAGGGGGCACCTAATGAGGTTATATACAGGGGTACCTAATGAGGTTATATACAGGAGGCACCTAATGAGGTTGTATACAGGGGACACCTAATGAGGTTATATACAGGGGGTACCTAATGAGGTTATATACAGGAGGCACCTAATGAGGTTATATACAGGGGGCACCTAATGAGGTTATATACAGGGGGTACCTAATGAGGTTATATACAGGAGGCACCTAATGAGGTTATATACAGGAGGCACCTAATGAGGTTATATACAGGGGGAACCTAATGAGGTTATATACAGGAGGCACCTAATGAGGTTATATACAGGGGGCATCTAATGAGGTTATATACAGGAGGCACCTAATGAGGTTATATACAGGGGGCACCTAATGAGGTTATATACAGAGGGCACCTAATGAGGTTATATACAGGGGGTACCTAATGAGGTTATATACAGGAGGCACCTAATGAGGTTATATACAGGAGGCACCTAATGAGGTTATATACAGGGGGGCACCTAATGAGGTTATATACAGGGGGCACCTAATGAGGTTATATACAGGAGGTACCTAATGAGGTTATATACAGGGGGCACCTAATGAGGTTATATACAGGGGGCACCTAATGAGGTTATATACAGGGGGCACCTAATGAGGTTATATACAGGGGGGCACCTAATGAGGTTATATACAGGAGGTAACTAATGAGGTTATATACAGGAGGCACCTAATGAGGTTATATACAGTATACAGGAGGCACCTAATGAGGTTATATACAGGAGGCACCTAATGAGGTTATATACAGGAGGCACCTAATGAGGTTATATACAGGAGGTAACTAATGAGGTTATATACAGGGGGCACCTAATGAGGTTATATACAGGGGTACCTAATGAGGTTATATACAGAGGCACCTAATGAGGTTGTATACAGGGGACACCTAATGAGGTTATATACAGGGGGTACCTAATGAGGTTATATACAGGAGGCACCTAATGAGGTTATATACAGGGGGCACCTAATGAGGTTATATACAGGGGGTACCTAATGAGGTTATATACAGGAGGCACCTAATGAGGTTATATACAGGAGGCACCTAATGAGGTTATATACAGGGGGAACCTAATGAGGTTATATACAGGAGGCACCTAATGAGGTTATATACAGGGGGGCACCTAATGAGGTTATATACAGGAGGCACCTAATGAGGTTATATACAGGAGGCACCTAATGAGGTTATATACAGGGGGCACCTAATGAGGTTATATACAGGGGGCACCTAATGAGGTTATATACAGGAGGCACCTAATGAGGTTATATACAGGAGGCACCTAATGAGGTTATATACAGGGGGAACCTAATGAGGTTGTATACAGGGGACACCTAATGAGGTTATATACAGGGGGGTACCTAATGAGGTTATATACAGGAGGCACCTAATGAGGTTATATACAGGGGGAACCTAATGAGGTTATATACAGGGGGTACCTAATGAGGTTATATACAGGAGGCACCTAATGAGGTTATATACAGGAGGCACCTAATGAGGTTATATACAGGGGGAACCTGATGAGGTTATATACAGGAGGCACCTAATGAGGTTATATACAGGGGGCACCTAATGAGGTTATATACAGGAGGCACCTAATGAGGTTATATACAGGGGGCACCTAATGAGGTTATATACAGAGGGCACCTAATGAGGTTATATACAGGGGGTACCTAATGAGGTTATATACAGGAGGCACCTAATGAGGTTGTATACAGGGGACACCTAATGAGGTTATATACAGGGGGTACCTAATGAGGTTATATACAGGAGGCACCTAATGAGGTTATATACACGGGGCACCTAATGAGGTTATATACAGGGGGTACCTAATGAGGTTATATACAGGAGGCACCTAATGAGGTTATATACAGGAGGCACCTAATGAGGTTATATACAGGGGGAACCTAATGAGGTTATATACAGGAGGCACCTAATGAGGTTATATACAGGGGGCACCTAATGAGGTTATATACAGGATGCACCTAATGAGGTTATATACAGGAGGCACCTAATGAGGTTATATACAGGGGGCACCTAATGAGGTTATATACAGCGGGCACCTAATGAGGTTATATACAGGGGGCACCTAATGAGGTTATATACAGGAGGTAACTAATGAGGTTATATACAGGAGGCACCTAATGAGGTTATATACAGTATACAGGAGGCACCTAATGAGGTTATATACAGGAGGCACCTAATGAGGTTATATACAGGAGGCACCTAATGAGGTTATATACAGGAGGTAACTAATGAGGTTATATACAGGGGGGCACCTAATGAGGTTATATACAGGGGTACCTAATGAGGTTATATACAGGAGGCACCTAATGAGGTTGTATACAGGGGACACCTAATGAGGTTATATACAGGGGGTACCTAATGAGGTTATATACAGGGGGCACCTAATGAGGTTATATACAGGGGGCACCTAATGAGGTTATATACAGGGGGCACCTAATGAGGTTATATACAGGGGGCACCTAATGAGGTTATATACAGGAGGTAACTAATGAGGTTATATACAGGAGGCACCTAATGAGGTTATATACAGTATACAGGAGGCACCTAATGAGGTTATATACAGGAGGCCCCTAATGAGGTTATATACAGGAGGCACCTAATGAGGTTATATACAGGAGGTAACTAATGAGGTTATATACAGGGGGGCACCTAATGAGGTTATATACAGGGGTACCTAATGAGGTTATATACAGGAGGCACCTAATGAGGTTGTATACAGGGGACACCTAATGAGGTTATATACAGGGGGTACCTAATGAGGTTATATACAGGAGGCACCTAATGAGGTTATATACAGGGGGCACCTAATGAGGTTATATACAGGGGGTACCTAATGAGGTTATATACAGGAGGCACCTAATGAGGTTATATACAGGAGGCACCTAATGAGGTTATATACAGGGGGAACCTAATGAGGTTATATACAGGAGGCACCTAATGAGGTTATATACAGGGTGCACCTAATGAGGTTATATACAGGAGGTAACTAATGAGGTTATATACAGGGTGCACCTAATGAGGTTATATACAGGAGGTAACTAATGAGGTTATATACAGGAGGCACCTAATGAGGTTATATACAGTATACAGGAGGCACCTAATGAGGTTATATACAGGAGGCACCTAATGAGGTTATATACAGGAGGCACCTAATGAGGTTATATACAGGAGGTAACTAATGAGGTTATATACAGGGGGCACCTAATGAGGTTATATACAGGGGTACCTAATGAGGTTATATACAGGAGGCACCTAATGAGGTTGTATACAGGGAACACCTAATGAGGTTATATACAGGGGGTACCTAATGAGGTTATATACAGGAGGCACCTAATGAGGTTATATACAGGGGGCACCTAATGAGGTTATATACAGGGGTACCTAATGAGGTTATATACAGGAGGCACCTAATTAGGTTATATACAGGAGGCACCTAATGAGGTTATATACAGGGGGAACCTAATGAGGTTATATACAGGGGGCACCTAATGAGGTTATATACAGGATGCACCTAATGAGGTTATATACAGGAGGCACCTAATGAGGTTATATACAGGGGGCACCTAATGAGGTTATATACAGGGGGTACCTAATGAGGTTATATACAGGAGGTGCCTAATGAGGTTATATACAGGGGGCACCTAATGAGGTTATATACAGGAGGTACCTAATGAGGTTATATACAGGAGGCACCTAATGAGGTTATATACAGGGGGCACCTAATGAGGTTATATACAGGGGGCACCTAATGAGGTTATATACAGGAGGTAACTAATGAGGTTATATACAGGGGGCACCTAATGAGGTTATATACAGGAGGTAACTAATGAGGTTATATACAGGAGGTAACTAATGAGGTTATATACAGGGGATACCTAATGAGGTTATATACAGGGGTACCTAATGAGGTTATATACAGGAGGCACCTAATGAGGTTGTATACAGGGGACACCTAATGAGGTTATATACAGGGGGTACCTAATGAGGTTATATACAGGAGGTACCTAATGAGGTTATATACAGGGGGCACCTAATGAGGTTATATACAGGAGGTACCTAATGAGGTTATATACAGGAGGCACCTAATGAGGTTATATACAGGGGGCACCTAATGAGGTTATATACAGGGGGCACCTAATGAGGTTATATACAGGAGGTAACTAATGAGGTTATATACAGGGGGCACCTAATGAGGTTATATACAGGAGGTAACTAATGAGGTTATATACAGGGAGCACCTGTTTTTGGGCTAAAGAGCAGAAACCCAGACTTCCTGAAATACATTTCTGGTGTTGATATTGTAGTACTACAGGAAACCTGGTACAGAGGTGATGTTTCCACTGGCTGTCCACTAGGTTATAGAGAGATATTCATACCATCCACCAAGTTAAAAGGAATCATACAGGGCAGAGACTCAGGACAGGGCAGAGACTCAGGACAGGGCAGAGACTCAGGACAGGGCAGAGACTCAGGACAGAGCAGAGACTCAGGACAGGGCAGAGACTCAGGACAGGGCAGAGACTCAGGACAGGGCAGAGACTCAGGACAGGGCAGAGACTCAGGACAGGGCAGAGACTCAGGACAGAGCAGAGCCTCAGGACAGGGCAGAGACTCAGGACTGGGCAGAGACTCAGGACAGAGCAGAGCCTCAGGACAGGGCAGAGACTCAGGTGAAATGCTAACATGGTATAAATCTGAACTAATTTATTCAACCGAATCGATCAAAACAGGAGAATTCTTTATCTGGTTTAAAAATCAACAAGGAGGCTTTTATCTTAACAGATAAAAACGTCTTCCTCTGTGCCACATGCATTCCCCCCTCAGAGTCACCCTGCTTCAATGAAGAGAGTTTCTCCATTCTAGAGGGGGGAGATTAGTCACTTTCAGGCCCAAGGCAACGTCCTGGTCTGTGGAGACCTGAATGCTAGAACAGCAGAAGAACAAGACACTATTAACAGTCATGAGGATAAACACCTACCAGGAAGCAACAACCTTTCCCTCCCCACATACCCCCACAGAAACAACTAGGACAAAGTGAAAAAAAACACTAAATGGAGTACAGCTCTTGAAGCTCTGTCGAAAACTGGGTCTGTACATAGTCAATGGTAGGCTAAGAGGGGACTCTTTTGGTAGGTACACCTACAGCTCAACCCTTGGCAGCAGTACTGCAGACTACTTCATCACTGACCTCAACCCAGAGTCTCTCAGAGCCTTCACAGTCAGCCCACTAACACCCCTCTCAGACCACAGTAAAATCACAGTGTATCTGAGAAGAGCGGAACCCAACCATGAATATCACGGCCCAATAAATGACATGGTACTAAACAGGTCTATAGATGGAGAGCAAACAGTACAGACATCTACCAAGAAAAAGCAATTAGTAGCCAAAGAAAATACAATCTCTCCTGGACAACTTTTTAGCCTTAATTAACATTCTCCTGCAGCAATGAAGGTGTAAATTTGTCAGTTTGGAACATAAACTTTATATTTGACAAATTAGCCTCCTTGGCTAATCTAAATAAACCTAAGATCCAACCAAAGAGAATAGAGAATGAAAAACGGTTTGATAACGATTGAAGAAATCTAAGAAAGTCTTTGATAAATACATCTAATTGTAACGGTCGTTGTACGTAGTGGACCAAGACGCAGCGGGTTGAGTGCTCAAAATGACTTTTATTGACCACAAATAAAACGATCATGATTGCATGCTAAAACAAACAGATATGCAACCACAACTTCCCACAAAGAGACAGGAGAAAACAAGGGCTGCCTAAGTATGACTCCCAATCAGCAACAACGATGTACAGCTGTTCCTGATTGAGAGCCATACCAGGCCAACACAAAGAAATACACAACATAGAAAAACCATAGAAATACAAAACATAGAACATTACCCAAAAACCCCGGAACACATAAAATCAAACAACCCTCTTACGTAAATACATATCCCATTAAACCTCCGAACCACATAAAACAAATACCCCCTGCCACGTCCTGACCAAACTACAATAACCAATAACCCCTTATACTGGTCAGGACGTGACACTAATCAAAAACACGGACAACTCAAATATATACGACTTCAATATGGGAGAAACACTGAAGCAAATACAAACACACCCTAAGAACAAATCAAAGGAACAGCACATTAGAAATCAGCTGGATGGAATTGAAGAATCTATAGAATCAAACCACTTCTGGGAGAATTGGAATAAATTAAACAAATTTCTCATCCTGAAGAATTGTCTCTCCAAAATGGGGATATGTGGTGAAATCACTTTGTAAACTTCTACAGCGATATAACAAAGAGCCCAGAACAACCAAAAAAAATATATATACAAGAAAAATGACAAATCCTTGAATCAGCAGTCAAAGACTATTAGAATCCTGTGGATACTCCAATTACAGAAGAATTATTATTGGGGAAACTATACACTCTCCAACCCCAAAAAAAAAGGATTGTGGTCTTGATGGTATTTTAAATGATCTGATCAAATATACAGACCACAAATTAAAATTGACTATACTCAAACTCTTCAACATTATCCTCAATGAAGGTCTTTTCCAACGATATTTGGAACCAAGGATTGATCACACCAATCGAAAAAAAATGTGGACAAATTTGACCCAAATAATTACAGAGGAATTTACGTTTAACAGAAACTTGGAAAATATTCTCTGCAGTATCATAAATAGCAGATTACATCATTTCTTTGACGAACACAACGTCTTGAGCAGAAGCCGGATTTTGATATTTTTTAACAAACTATTGCACAACAGACCACATTTCCACCCTCCACACCCTAAATGACAAAACAGTAAACAACAACAAAGGCACAATCTAATCCTGTTTTGTAGACTTCAAATAAATAATTTCATTCAATTTTGGCACAAAGGTCTTTTAAAAAAAAAATAAACTAATAGAAAGTTGTATTGGAGGGAAAACATATGATGTTATTAAATCAATGTACACTAAAAATAAATGTGTGGTTAAAAATGGCAACAAGCAAACAGGCTTCGTCTCTCAGGGACGTGGAGCGAAACAGGGCTGCCCAGTTAATCCATCAATATTTAACATCTACATTAATGAATTGGCTAAAACAGAGGAATCTGCAGCACCTGGTCTCACCCTCCACTACACTGGAATCAATTCACCTGGTCTCACCCTCCACTACACTGGAATCAATTCACCTGGTCTCACCCTACACTACACTGGAATCAATTCACCTGGTCTCACCCTACACTACACTGGAATCAATTCACCTGGTCTCACCCTACACAACACTGAAATCAATTCACCTGGTCTCACCCTACACTACACTGAAATCAATTCACCTGGTCTCACCCTACACTACACTGGAATCAATTCACCTGGTCTCACCCTCCACTACACTGGAATCAATTCACCTGGTCTCACCCTACACTACACTGGAATCAATTCACCTGGTCTCACCCTACACTACACTGGAATCAATTCACCTGGTCTCACCCTACACTACACTGGAATCAATTCACCTGGTCTCACCCTACACTACACTGGAATCAATTCACCTGGATTCACCCTCCACTACACTGAAATCAATTCACCTGGTCTCACCCTACACTACACTGGAATCAATTCACCTGGTCTCACCCTACACTACACTGGAATCAATTCACCTGGTCTCACCCTCCACTACACTGGAATCAATTCACCTGGTCTCACCCTCCACTACACTGGAATCAATTCACCTGGTCTCACCCTACACTACACTGGAATCAATTCACCTGGTCTCACCCTCCACTACACTGGAATCAATTCACCTGGTCTCACCCTACACTACACTGGAATCAATTCACCTGGTCTCACCCTACACTACACTGGAATCAATTCACCTGGTCTCACCCTACACTACACTGGAATCAATTCACCTGGTCTCACCCTCCACTACACTGGAATCAATTCACCTGGTCTCACCCTACACTACACTGGAATCAATTCACCTGGTCTCACCCTACACTACACTGGAATCAATTCACCTGGTCTCACTGTACACTACACTGGAATCAATTCACCTGGTCTCACCCTACACTACACTGAAATCAATTCACCTGGTCTCACCCTCCACTACACTGGAATCAATTCACCTGGTCTCACCCTCCACTACACTGGAATAATTCACCTGGTCTGACCCTACACTACACTGGAATCAATTCACCTGGTCTCACCCTACGCTACACTGGAATCAATTCACCTGGTCTCACCCTACACTACACTGGAATCAATTCACCTGGTCTCAGCGTACACAACACTGGAATCAATTCACCTGGTCTCACCCTACACTACACTGGAATCAATTCACCTGGTCTCACCCTACACTACACTGAAATCAATTCACCTGGTCTCACCCTACACAATACTGGAATCAATTCACCTGGTCTCACCCTACACTACACTGAAATCAATTCACCTGGTCTCACTCTACACTACACTGGAATCAATTCACCTGGTCTCACCCTACACTACACTGGAATCAATTCACCTGGTCTCACCCTACACTACACTGGAATCAATTCACCTGGTCTCACCCTACACTACACTGAAATCAATTCACCTGGTCTCACCCTCCACTACACTGGAATCAATTCACCTGGTCTCACCCTACACTACACTGGAATCAATTAACCTGGTCTCACCGTACACTACACTGGAATCAATTCACCTGGTCTCACCCTACACTACACTGAAATCAATTCACCTGGTCTCACCCTACACTACACTGAAATCAATTCACCTGGTCTCACCCTATACTACACTGAAATCAATTCACCTGGTCTCACCCTACACTACACTGGAATCAAAATACCTGGTCTCACCGTACACTACACTGGAATCAATTCACCTGGTCTCACCCTACACTACACTGAAATCAATTCACCTGGTCTCACCCTACACTACACTGAAATCAATTCACCTGGTCTCACCCTCCACTACACTGAAATCAATTCACCTGGTCTCACCCTACACAACACTGGAATCAATTCACCTGGTCTCACCCTCCACTACACTGGAATCAATTCACCTGGTCTCACCCTCCACTACACTGGAATCAATTCACCTGGTCTCACCCTACACTACACTGGAATCAATTCACCTGGTCTCACCGTACACTACACTGGAATCAATTCACCTGGTCTCACCCTACACTACACTGGAATCAATTCACCTGGTCTCACCCTACACTACACTGAAATCAATTCACCTGGTCTCACCCTCCACTACACTGAAATCAATTCACCTGGTCTCACCCTCCACTACACTGAAATCAATTCACCTGGTCTCACCCTACACAACACTGGAATCAATTCACCTGGTCTCACCCTCCACTACACTGGAATCAATTCACCTTGTCTCACCCTCCACTACACTGGAATCAATTCACCTGGTCTCACCCTCCACTACACTGGAATCAATTCACCTGGTCTCACCCTCCACTACACTGGAATCAATTCACCTGGTCTCACCCCTACACTACACTGGAATCAATTCACCTGGTCTCACCCTCCACTACACTGGAATCAATTCACCTGGTCTCACCCCTACACTACACTGGAATCAATTCACCTGGTCTCACCGTACACTACACTGGAATCAATTCACCTGGTCTCACCCTCCACTACACTGGAATCAATTCACCTGGTCTCACCCTACACTACACTGGAATCAATTCACCTGGTCTCACCCTCCACTACACTGGAATCAATTCACCTGGTCTCACCCTACACTACACTGGAATCAATTCACCTGGTCTCACCCTACACTACACTGGAATCAATTCACCTGGTCTCAGCATACACAACACTGGAATCAATTCACCTGGTCTCACCCTACACTACACTGGAATCAATTCACCTGGTCTCACCCTACACTACACTGAAATCTATTCACCTGGTCTCACCGTACACTACACTGAAATCTATTCACCTGGTCTCACCGTACACTACACTGAAATCAATTCACCTGGTCTCACCCTACACTACACTGAAATCAATTCACATGGTCTCACCCTACACTACACTGGAATCAATTCACCTGGTCTCACCCTACACTACACTGGAATCAATTCACCTGGTCTCACCCTACACTACACTGGAATCAATTCACCTGGTCTCACCCTACACAATACTGGAATCAATTCACCTGGTCTCACCCTACACTACACTGAAATCAATTCACCTGGTCTCACTCTACACTACACTGGAATCAATTCACCTGGTCTCACCCTACACTACACTGGAATCAATTCACCTGGTCTCACCCTCCACTACACTGAAATCAATTCACCTGGTCTCACCCTACACTACACTGAAATCAATTCACCTGGTCTCACCCTACACTACAATGGAATCAATTCACCTGGTCTCACCGTACACTACACTGGAATCAATTCACCTGGTCACACCATACACTACACTGAAATCAATTCACCTGGTCTCACCCTACACTACACTGAAATCAATTCACCTGGTCTCACCCTACACTACACTGGAATCAATTCACTTGGTCTCACCGTACACTACACTGGAATCAATTCACCTGGTCTCACCCTACACTACACTGAAATCAATTCACCTGGTCTCACTCTACACTACACTGAAATCAATTCACCTGGTCTCACCCTCCACTACACTGAAATCAATTCACCTGGTCTCACCCTACACAACACTGGAATAAATTCACCTGGTCTCACCCTCCACTACACTGGAATCAATTCACCTGGTCTCACCCTCCACTACACTGGAATCAATTCACCTGGTCTCACCGTACACTACACTGGAATCAATTCACCTGGTCTCACCCTCCACTACACTGGAATCAATTCACCTGGTCTCACCCTACACTACACTGGAATCAATTCACCTGGTCTCACCCTCCACTACACTGGAATCAATTCACCTGGTCTCACCCTATACTACACTGGAATCAATTCACCTGGTCTCACCCTCCACTACACTGGAATCAATTCACCTGGTCTCACCCTACACTACACTGGAATCAATTCACCTGGTCTCACCGTACACTACACTGGAATCAATTCACCTGGTCTCACCCTCCACTACACTGGAATCAATTCACCTGGTCTCACCCTACACTACACTGGAATCAATTCACCTGGTCTCACCCTCCACTACACTGGAATCAATTCACCTGGTCTCACCCTACACTACACTGGAATCAATTCACCTGGTCTCACCCTACACTACACTGGAATCAATTCACCTGGTCTCAGCGTACACAACACTGGAATCAATTCACCTGGTCTCACCCTACACTACACTGGAATCAATTCACCTGGTCTCACCCTACACTACACTGAAATCAATTCACCTGGTCTCACCCTACACTACACTGGAATCAATTCACCTGGTCTCACCGTACACTACACTGGAATCAATTCACCTGGTCTCACCCTACACTACACTGAAATCAATTCACCTGGTCTCACCCTCCACTACACTGGAATCAATTCACCTGGTCTCACCCTCCACTACACTGGAATAATTCACCTGGTCTCACCCTACACTACACTGGAATCAATTCACCTGGTCTCACCCTACACTACACTGGAATCAATTCACCTGGTCTCACCGTACACTACACTGGAATCAATTCACCTGGTCTCACCCTACACTACACTGAAATCAATTCACCTGGTCTCACCCTCCACTACACTGGAATCAATTCACCTGGTCTCACCCTCCACTACACTGGAATAATTCACCTGGTCTGACCCTACACTACACTGGAATCAATTCACCTGGTCTCACCCTACACTACACTGGAATCAATTCACCTGCTCTCACCCTACACTACACTGGAATCAATTCACCTGGTCTCAGCGTACACAACACTGGAATCAATTCACCTGGTCTCACCCTACACTACACTGGAATCAATTCACCTGGTCTCACCCTACACTACACTGAAATCAATTCACCTGGTCTCACCCTACACTACACTGGAATCAATTCACCTGGTCTCACAGTACACTACACTGAAATCAATTCAACTGGTCTCACCCTCCACTACACTGGAATCAATTCACCTGGTCTCACCCTCCACTACACTGGAATAATTCACCTGGTCTCACCCTACACTACACTGGAATCAATTCACCTGGTCTCACCCTACACTACACTGGAATCAATTCACCTGGTCTCACCCTACACTACACTGGAATCAATTCACCTGGTCTCACCCTACACAATACTGGAATCAATTCACCTGGTCTCACCCTACACTACACTGAAATCAATTCACCTGGTCTCACTCTACACTACACTGGAATCAATTCACCTGGTCTCACCCTACACTACACTGGATCAATTCACCTGGTCTCACCCTACACTACACTGGAATCAATTCACCTGGTCTCACCCTACACTACACTGAAATCAATTCACCTGGTCTCACCCTCCACTACACTGGAATCAATTCACCTGGTCTCACCCTACACTACACTGGAATCAATTAACCTGGTCTCACCGTACACTACACTGGAATCAATTCACCTGGTCTCACCCTACACTACACTGAAATCAATTCACCTGGTCTCACCCTACACTACACTGAAATCAATTCACCTGGTCTCACCCTACACTACACTGAAATCAATTCACCTGGTCTCACCCTACACTACACTGGAATCAATTCACCTGGTCTCACCGTACACTACACTGGAATCAATTCACCTGGTCTCACCCTACACTACACTGAAATCAATTCACTTGGTCTCACCCTACACTACACTGAAATCAATTCACCTGGTCTCACCCTCCACTACACTGAAATCAATTCACCTGGTCTCACCCTACACAACACTGGAATCAATTCACCTGGTCTCACCCTCCACTACACTGGAATCAATTCACCTGGTCTCACCCTCCACTACACTGGAATCAATTCACCTGGTCTCACCCTACACTACACTGGAATCAATTCACCTGGTCTCACCGTACACTACACTGGAATCAATTCACCTGGTCTCACCCTACACTACACTGGAATCAATTCACCTGGTCTCACCCTACACTACACTGGAATCAATTCACCTGGTCTCACCCTCCACTACACTGGAATCAATTCACCTGGTCTCACCCTACACTACACTGAAATCAATTCACCTGGTCTCACCCTCCACTACACTGAAATCAATTCACCTGGTCTCACCCTACACAACACTGGAATCAATTCACCTGGTCTCACCCTCCACTACACTGGAATCAATTCACCTGGTCTCACCCTCCACTACACTGGAATCAATTCACCTGGTCTCACCCTACACTACACTGGAATCAATTCACCTGGTCTCACCGTACACTACACTGGAATCAATTCACCTGGTCTCACCCTCCACTACACTGGAATCAATTCACCTGGTCTCACCCTACACTACACTGGAATCAATTCACCTGGTCTCACCCTCCACTACACTGGAATCAATTCACCTGGTCTCACCCTACACTACACTGGAATCAATTCACCTGGTCTCACCCTCCACTACACTGGAATCAATTCACCTGGTCTCACCCTACACTACACTGGAATCAATTCACCTGGTCTCACCGTACACTACACTGGAATCAATTCACCTGGTCTCACCCTCCACTACACTGGAATCAATTCACCTGGTCTCACCCTACACTACACTGGAATCAATTCACCTGGTCTCACCCTCCACTACACTGGAATCAATTCACCTGGTCTCACCCTACACTACACTGGAATCAATTCACCTGGTCTCACCCTACACTACACTGGAATCAATTCACCTGGTCTCAGCGTACACAACACTGGAATCAATTCACCTGGTCTCACCCTACACTACACTGGAATCAATTCACCTGGTCTCACCCTACACTACACTGAAATCAATTCACCTGGTCTCACCCTACACTACACTGAAATCAATTCACCTGGTCTCACCCTACACTACACTGGAATCAATTCACCTGGTCTCACTCTACACTACACTGAAATCAATTCACCTGGTCTCACCCTACACAACACTGAAATCAATTCACCTGGTCTCACCGTACACTACACTGAAATCTATTCACCTGGTCTCACCGTACACTACACTGAAATCAATTCACCTGGTCTCACCCTACACTACACTGAAATCAATTCACCTGGTCTCACCCTACACTACACTGGAATCAATTCACCTGGTCTCACCCTACACTACACTGGAATCAATTCACCTGGTCTCACCCTACACAATACTGGAATCAATTCACCTGGTCTCACCCTACACTACACTGAAATCAATTCACCTGGTCTCACTCTACACTACACTGGAATCAATTCACCTGGTCTCACCCTACACTACACTGGAATCAATTCAACTGGTCTCACCCTACACTACACTGAAATCAATTCACCTGGTCTCACCCTACACTACACTGAAATCAATTCACCTGGTCTCACCCTACACTACACTGGAATCAATTCACCTGGTCTCACCGTACACTACACTGGAATCAATTCACCTGGTCACACCCTACACTACACTGAAATCAATTCACCTGGTCTCACCCTACACTACACTGAAATCAATTCACCTGGTCTAACCCTACACTACACTGAAATCAATTCACCTGGTCTCACCCTACACTACACTGAAATCAATTCACCTGGTCTCACCCTACACTACACTGAAATCAATTCACCTGGTCTCACCCTACACTACACTGGAATCAATTCACTTGGTCTCACCGTACACTACACTGGAATCAATTCACCTGGTCTCACCCTACACTACACTGAAATCAATTCACCTGGTCTCACTCTACACTACACTGAAATCAATTCACCTGGTCTCACCCTCCACTACACTGAAATCAATTCACCTGGTCTCACCCTACACAACACTGGAATAAATTCACCTGGTCTCACCATCCACTACACTGGAATCAATTCACCTGGTCTCACCCTCCACTACACTGGAATCAATTCACCTGGTCTCACCGTACACTACACTGGAATCAATTCACCTGGTCTCACCCTCCACTACACTGGAATCAATTCACCTGGTCTCACCCTACACTACACTGGAATCAATTCACCTGGTCTCACCCTCCACTACACTGGAATCAATTCACCTGGTCTCACCCTATACTACACTGGAATCAATTCACCTGGTCTCACCCTCCACTACACTGGAATCAATTCACCTGGTCTCACCCTACACTACACTGGAATCAATTCACCTGGTCTCACCGTACACTACACTGGAATCAATTCACCTGGTCTCACCCTCCACTACACTGGAATCAATTCACCTGGTCTCACCCTACACTACACTGGAATCAATTCACCTGGTCTCACCCTCCACTACACTGGAATCAATTCACCTGGTCTCACCCTACACTACACTGGAATCAATTCACCTGGTCTCACCCTACACTACACTGGAATCAATTCACCTGGTCTCAGCGTACACAACACTGGAATCAATTCACCTGGTCTCACCCCTACACTACACTGGAATCAATTCACCTGGTCTCACCCTACACTACACTGAAATCAATTCACCTGGTCTCACCCCTACACTACACTGAAATCAATTCACCTGGTCTCACCCTACACTACACTGGAATCAATTCACCTGGTCTCACTCTACACTACACTGAAATCAATTCACCTGGTCTCACCCTACACAACACTGAAATCAATTCACCTGGTCTCACCGTGCACTACACTGAAATCAATTCACCTGGTCTCACCGTACACTACACTGAAATCAATTCACCTGGTCTCACCCTACACTACACTGAAATCAATTCACCTGGTCTCACCCTACACTACACTGAAATCAATTCACCTGGTCTCACCCTACACTACACTGGAATCAATTCACCTGGTCTCACCCTACACTACACTGAAATCAATTCACCTGGTCTCACCCTACACTACACTGGAATCAATTCACCTGGTCTCACCCTACACTACACTGAAATCAATTCACCTGGTCTCACCCTACACTACACTGGAATCAATTCACCTGGTCTCACCCTACACTACACTGGAATCAATTCACCTGGTCTCACCCTACACTACACTGAAATAAATTCACCTGGTCTCACCCTACACAACACTGAAATCAATTCACCTGGTCTCACCCTACACCTCACTGAAATCAATTCACCTGGTCTCACCCTCCACAACACTGAAATCAATTCACCTGATCTCACCCTACACTACACTGAAATCAATTCACCTGGTCTCACCGTACACTACACTGAAATCAATTCACCTGGTCTCAACCTACACTACACTGAAATCAATTCACCTGGTCTCACCCTACACTACACTGAAATCAATTCACCTGGTCTCACCCTACACTACACTGAAATCAATTCACCTGGTCTCACCCTACACTACACTGAAATCAATTCACCTGGTCTCACCCTACACTACACTGAAATCAATTCACCTGGTCTCACCCTACACTACACTGAAATCAATTCACCTGGTCTCACCCTCCACTACACTGAAATCAATTCACCTGGTCTCACCCTACACTACACTGGAATCAATTCACCTGGTCTCACCCTACACTACACTGGAATCAATTCACCTGGTCTCACCCTACACTACACTGAAATCAATTCACCTGGTCTCACCCTCCACAACACTGAAATCAATTCACCTGGTCTCACCGTACACTACACTGGAATCAATTCACCTGGTCTCACTCTACACTACACTGAAATCAATTCACCTGGTCTCACCCTATACTACACTGGAATCAATTCACCTGGTCTCACCCTACACAACACTGAAATCAATTCACCTGGTCTCACCTACCCACTAAGGAGGGTCTGCTGTAGACAGATGACCTGGTGCTGCTGTCTCCCACTAAGGAGGGTCTGCTGTAGACAGATGACCTGGTGCTGCTGTCTCCCACTAAGGAGGGTCTGCTGTAGACAGATGACCTGGTGCTGTTGTCTCGCACTAAGGAGGGTCTGCTGTAGACAGATGACCTGGTGCTGCTGTCTCCCACTAAAGAGGGTCTGCTGTAGACAGATGACCTGGTGCTGCTGTCTCCCACTAAGGAGGGTCTGCTGTATTCAGATGACCTGGTGCTGCTGTCTCCCACTAAGGAGGGTCTGCTGTAGACAGATGACCTGGTGCTGCAGTCTCCTACTAAGGAGGAGTTACAGCAGCACCTAGGTCATCTGTACAGTTTCTGTTAGACCTGGATTCTGACCGTTAACCAAAGGTTCTGTTAGACCTGGGCTCTGACCGTTAACCACAGGTTCTGTCTGGGCTCTGACCGTTAACCACAGGTTCTGTCTGGGCTCTGACCGTTAATCACAGGTTCTGTCTGGGCTCTGACCGTTAATCACAGGTTCTGTCAGACCTGGGCTCTGACCGTTAACCACAGGTTCTGTCTGGGCTCTGACCGTTAACCACAGGTTCTGTCTGGGCTCTGACCGTTAACCACAGGTTCTGTCTGGGCTCTGACCGTTAACCACAGGTTCTGTCAGACCTGGGCCCTGACCGTTAACCACAGGTTCTGTTAGACCTGGACTCTGACCGTTAACCACAGGTTCTGTTAGACCTGGACTCTGACCGTTAACCACAGGTTCTGTTAGACCTGGACTCTGACCGTTAATCACAGGTTCTGTCTGGGCTCTGACCGTTAATCACAGGTTCTGTCAGACCTGGGCTCTGACCGTTAACCACAGGTTCTGTCTGGGCTCTGACCGTTAACCACAGGTTCTGTCAGACCTGGGCTCTGACCGTTAACCACAGGTTCTGTCTGGGCTCTGACCGTTAACCACAGGTTCTGTTAGACCTGGGCTCTGACCGTTAACCACAGGTTCTGTCTGGGCTCTGACCGTTAACCACAGGTTCTGTTAGACCTGGGCTCTGACCGTTAATCTAAAAATATATATATATATATATATAATGATATTTCAAAAAAGGTCCTGAAGTCAGGATGATGAATATAAATTCTATTTGGACACACCAGAACCTACACGTTTCTAGGATTAAATATCAGCAGCACTGGAAGCTTCTACAGGGCTGTGAACGAGCTGAGAGACAAAGCAAGTAGAACATGCTATGACATTAAAAGGAACATTAACATCAAAATTCCAATTAGAATCTGGCTCAAAATGTTCCAATCAGTTATAGAACATTCTACATTTTAGTCATTTAGCAGACGCTCTTATCCAGAGTGATTTACAGTAGTGAATGCATATATTTCATACATTTTTTCCCATACTGGTCCCCCATGGGAATCGAACCCACAACCCTGGTGTTGCAAACACCATGCTCTACCAACTGAGCCACACAGGGGATGCTCTTTATATGCTCTATATATGGCAGTGAAGTATGGGGT
>NC_059448.1:68231003-68248503 GCF_905237065.1 Salmo salar | reverse complement strand
TAGGAACTCAGATAATCTGGTTTTCCTCTGTTCGTCGTCTCCGTGTAGGAACTCAGATAATCTGGTTTTCCTCTGTTCGTCGTCTCCGTGTAGGAACTCAGATAATCTGGTTTTCCTCTGTTCGTCGTCTCCGTGTAGGAACTCAGATAATCTGGTTTTCCTCTGTTCGTCGTCTCCGTGTAGGAACTCAGATAATCTGGTTTTCCTCTGTTCGTCGTCTCCGTGTAGGAACTCAGATAATCTGGTTTTCCTCTGTTCGTCGTCTCCGTGTAGGAACTCAGATAATCTGGTTTTCCTCTGTTCGTCGTCTCTGTGTAGGAACTCAGATAATCTGGTTTTCCTCTGTTCGTCGTCTCTGTGTAGGAACTCAGATAATCTGGTTTTCCTCTGTTCGTCGTCTCTGTGTAGGAACTCAGATAATCTGGTTTTCCTCTGTTCGTCGTCTCTGTGTAGGAACTCAGATAATCTGGTTTTCCTCTGTTCGTCGTCTCTGTGTAGGAACTCAGATAATCTGGTTTTCCTCTGTTCGTCGTCTCTGTGTAGGAACTCAGATAATCTGGTTTTCCTCTGTTCGTCGTCTCTGTGTAGGAACTCAGATAATCTGGTTTTCCTCTGTTCGTCGTCTCTGTGTAGGAACTCAGATAATCTGGTTTTCCTCTGTTCGTCGTCTCTGTGTAGGAACTCAGATAATCTGGTTTTCCTCTGTTCGTCGTCTCTGTGTAGGAACTCAGATAATCTGGTTTTCCTCTGTTCGTCGTCTCTGTGTAGGAACTCAGATAATCTGGTTTTCCTCTGTTCGTCGTCTCTGTGTAGGAACTCAGATAATCTGGGTTTCCTCTGTTCGTCGTCTCTGTGTGAAATACAGAGCAGTTTTAACATATGCAGTTTCAGCATGACTGAGTAGTTGTATTTCCACTCTGGGAGGAATAGGCTATTATTGGTGGTGATTATGATCCTGTACTGCCTCCTGATTGGCTTCTGCTGCCTGAATGAAATGTCTTCAGGTGAAATATTCCTGCCCTGCAACATCTAGTAACAAACACTGCATAGTGAGTTGAGCTGTACAGAGGCGCACACTTGATAACAAATTCTACAAGTTAATGTTTTACCTCCTGTTGACGGTGAGAAAGATGCAGGAAGGCCTTGGTCAACTGGCTGGGATGTAAGCTCTGTGGGTCTATCTGTCTGTATGTCCTCCTCTCTCTCCTTCATCAACCTTAGAAAACAGGTGTCAACAGTTTACTGCCTGAGATCTGGGCTATAGAGCAGCTTTCTGACCATGGCAGCTGTGTCTTATTGGGTCACTACAACACTGTCACGTCCTGACCATAGTAAGATGTTATTTTCTATGGTAGAGTAGGTCAGGGCGTGACAGGGGGTGTTTTGTGTTTTTCTATGTTTTCTATTTCTATGTTCTTAGGTTCTAGTTTTTGTATTTCTATGTTGGTTTGTTTGGGATGATCTCCAATTAGAGGCAGCTGGTCCTCGTTGTCTCTAATTGGAGATCATATTTAAGTAGGTGTTTTTCTTCCTGGGTTTTGGTGGGTGATTATTTTTGAGTAGTGTTTGTTTCTCCTCTGCGTCACGGTTTGTTGTTTTGTCTATTCAGTTATTTGATGTATTGCATAGTTTCACAGAGTAAATAAAAATGTGGAACTACACACCTTGGTCCTCTCCTTTTGACAGCTGTGACAAACACAATACTGTAGTGTCTATTGGGTCACTACAACACAATACTGTAGTGTCTATTGGGTCACTACAACAACACAATACTGTAGTGTCTATTGGGTCACTACAACAACACAATACTGTAGTGTCTATTGGGTCACTACAACACAATACTGTAGTGTCTATTGGGTCACTACAACAACACAATACTGTAGTGTCTATTGGGTCACTACAACACAATACTGTAGTGTCTATTGGGTCACTACAACAACACAATACTGTAGTGTCTATTGGGTCACTACAACAACACAATACTGTAGTGTCTATTGGGTTACTGTAGTAATGTCCTCTGAGTGTGTCCTATCTGATGTTGTACTGTATGGATGCATCCCAAACGGCACCCTATTCCCTATATTGTGCAATATACTACTATGACAGAGAGATTCCCTGCTGTTCCAGGCTTCTCTGAAGAGATGACAGATTGATTCCCTGCTGTTCCAGGTTTCTCTGTGGAGATGACAGAGAGATCCCCTGCTGTTCCAGGCTTCTCTGTGGAGATGACAGAGAGATTCCCTGCTGTTCCAGGCTTCTATGTGGAGATGACAGAGAGATTCCCTGCTGTTCCAGGCTTCTCTGTGGAGATGACAGAGAGATTCCCCCTGCTGTTCCAGGCTTCTCTGTGGAGATGACAGAGAGATCCCCCTGCTGTTCCAGGCTTCTCTGTGGAGATGACAGAGAGATCCCCCTGCTGTTCCAGGCTTCTCTGTGGAGATGACAGAGAGATCCCCCTGCTGTTCCAGGCTTCTCTGTGGAGATGACAGAGAGATTCCCCTGCTGTTCCAGGCTTCTCTGTGGAGATGACAGAGAGATTCCCTGCTGTTCCAGGCTTCTCTGTGGAGATGACAGAGAGATTCCCCTGCTGTTCCAGGCTTCTCTGTGGAGATGACAGAGAGATCCCCCTGCTGTTCCAGGCTTCTCTGTGGAGATGACAGAGAGATTCCCCCTGCTGGTCCAGGCTTCTCTGTGGAGATGACAGAGAGATTCCCTGCTGTTCCAGGCTTCTCTGTGGAGATGACAGAGAGATTCCCCTGCTGTTCCAGGCTTCTCTGTGGAGATGACAGAGAGATTCCCTGCTGTTCCAGGCTTCTCTGTGGAGATGACAGAGAGATTCCCTGCTGTTCCAGGCTTCTCTGTGGAGATGACAGAGAGATCCCCTGCTGTTCCAGGCTTCTCTGTGGAGATGACAGAGAGATTCCCCTGCTGTTCCAGGCTTCTCTGTGGAGATGACAGAGAGATTCCCCTGCTGTTCCAGGCTTCTCTGTGGAGATGACAGAGAGATCCCCTGCTGTTCCAGGCTTCTCTGTGGAGATGACAGAGAGATCCCCTGCTGTTCCAGGCTTCTCTGTGGAGATGACAGAGAGATCCCCCTGCTGGTCCAGGCTTCTCTGTGGAGATGACAGAGAGATTCCCCTGCTGGTCCAGGCTTCTCTGTGGAGATGACAGAGAGATTCCCCTGCTGTTCCAGGCTTCTCTGTGGAGATGACAGAGAGATTCCCTGCTGTTCCAGGCTTCTCTGTGGAGATGACAGAGAGATCCCCTGCTGGTCCAGGCTTCTCTGTGGAGATGACAGAGAGATTCCCCTGCTGTTCCAGGCTTCTCTGTGGAGATGACAGAGAGATTCCCCTGCTGTTCCAGGCTTCTCTGTGGAGATGACAGAGAGATCCCCTGCTGGTCCAGGCTTCTCTGTGGAGATGACAGAGAGATTCCCCTGCTGTTCCAGGCTTCTCTGTGGAGATGACAGAGAGATTCCCCCTGCTGTTCCAGGCTTCTCTGTGGAGATGACAGAGAGATCCCCTGCTGTTCCAGGCTTCTCTGTGGAGATGACAGAGAGATCCCCTGCTGTTCCAGGCTTCTCTGTGGAGATGACAGAGAGATCCCCCTGCTGGTCCAGGCTTCTCTGTGGAGATGACAGAGAGATCCCCCTGCTGTTCCAGGCTTCTCTGTGGAGATGACAGAGAGATCCCCTGCTGGTCCAGGCTTCTCTGTGGAGATGACAGAGAGATCCCCTGCTGTTCCAGGCTTCTCTGTGGAGATGACAGAGAGATTCCCCTGCTGGTCCAGGCTTCTCTGTGGAGATGACAGAGAGATTCCCCTGCTGGTCCAGGCTTCTCTGTGGAGATGACAGAGAGATTCCCCTGCTGGTCCAGACTTCTCTGTGGAGATGACAGAGAGATCCCCTGCTGGTCCAGGCTTCTCTGTGGAGATGACAGAGAGATTCCCTGCTGTTCCAGGCTTTCTCTCTGGAAACACTGAGCCAGAGAGACTGTGTGTGTTCATAATTTAGAAGTCAATGAGATTATTCAGGGCTTGAGAGTCACACTATAAAGTCACCAATTCGACTCAAACTGTTACCGATAACCTGAACTGAACTGATGTAAAGATTCTGCAGTGGGTTTCCCCGGGCCCCTGTCCATATTCTGTACACTCCAGTGTATAGTGGACCAATAGCCTGTCCTGATGGAGGTCTGGGCTGTATAGACGTGCCCACGACAGAAGTGGAACCTGGAGTGGAGTTGGAGTGTGAGACATCTCGGTTCTCGCTGGTCCGTTGGGACCTGATCTAAAAGTCTGATATAGACCCTGTGGCAAGTGTGCCTCTCCTTTGGTCTCTGAATCTTGGATGCCCTTCTTGAGATTTGAATTCCTTCACAGACCAGAGTAGAGGATTAGGAAGGGGAAAAAAAGTCATAAATAAACATCTAGCTGGATTTTATTTGAAAGAGTCACAAAGTTACATTAGATATGGTAATTTACTCACGACTGGGAAGATGGAGAATCGAGACGTGTGGCTTGGAGGAGGAGGAGGATGAGGAGGAGAAGGAGGAGGAGGAGGAGGAGGAGGTAGGAGGAGGAGGAGGAAGGAGGAGGAAGGAGGGAGAAGGAGGGAGAAGGAGGAAGGAGGAGGAGGAGGAGGAAGGAGGAGGAGTAGGAGGGAGGAGGAGGAAGGAGGAGGAGGAGGAGGAAGGAGGAGGAGGGTGAGGAGGAGGAGGAAGGAGGAGTAGGAGGAGGAGGAGGAGGAGGAGGGAGGAGGAGGGGGGGAGGAGGAGAGGGGGGAGGAGGAGGGAGGAGTAGGAGGGAGGAGGAGGAGGGTGAGGAGGAGGAGGAGGAGGGGGAGGAGGAGGAGGGGGGAGGAGGAGGAGGAAGGAGGAGTAGGAGGGAGGAGGAGGAGGGTGAGGAGAAGGAGGAGGAGGAGGAGGGGGGAGGAGGAGGAGGAGGAGGAAGGAGGAGTAGGAGGGGGAGGAGGGGGAGGAGGAGGGGGAGGAGGGTGAGGAGGAGGAGGAAGGAGGAGTAGGAGGGAGGTTGAAGAGGAGGGAGAGGAGGAGGAGGAGGGGTAGGAGGGTGAGGAGGAGGAGGAAGCAGGAGGAGGAGGAGGAGGAGTAGGAGGAGTAGGAGGGAGGTTGAAGAGGAGGGGGAGGAGGAGGAGGAGGGTCTGAGGAAGAGGAGGGGTGAGGAGGAGGAGGAGGAGGTTGAGGAAGGGTGAGGAGGAGGTTGAGGAGGGGGGGAGGAGGAGGGAGGAGGAGGAGGGTCTGGGGATAAGTAGGGGTGAGGAGGAGGAGGAGGGCAGGAGGTTGAGGAGGAGGAGGAGGAGGAGGGTGGTGAGGAGGAGGAGGTTCTGAGAAAGAGTAGGGATGAGAAGGAGGAAGAGGAGGAGGAGGGGGTGAGGAGGAGGTTAAGGAAGGGGGGAGGGGGAGGAGGAAGAGGGTCTGAGGAAGAGAAGGGGTGAGGAGGCGGAGGTTAGAGGTGTAGGAGGTTGAGGAGGGGGGAGGAGGAGGAGGAGGTTGAGGAAGAGTGAGGAGGAGGTTGAGGAGGGGGAGGAGGAGGGAGGAGGAGGAGGAGGAGGGTCTGAGGAAAAGTAGGGGTGAGGAGGAGGAGGAGGTGTAGGAGGTTGAGGAGGGGGGAGGAGGAGTAGTCTGAGAAAGAGTAGGGGTGAGGAGGAGGAGGAGGAGGAGGAGGAGGAGGAGGGAGGTGGTTGAGGAGGAGGAGGCGGAGGAGGAGGAGGAGAGGGGTGAGGAGACGGTTGAGGAAGGGGGAGGGGGAGGAGGAGGAGGAGGGGAGGAGGTTGAGGAGGAGGAGGAGGAGGGGGGTGAGGAGGTGGTTAAGGAAGGGGGAGGGGGAGGAGGAGGAGGGTGTGAGGAAGAGTAGGGGTGAGGAGGCAGAGGTTAGAGGTGTAGGAGGTTGAGGATGGGGAGGAGGAGTAGGAGGTTGAGGAGGAGGGAGGAGGAGGAGGAGGGGCGAGGCGGAGGGGTGAGGAGGAAGGGTGAGGAGGTGGAGGTGGAGGAGGTTGAGGAGGGGAGAGGAGGAGGAGGAGGTTGAGGAGGGGGGAGGGGGAGGAGGAGGAGGGTCTGAAGAAGAGTAGGGGTGAGGAGGAGGAGGAGGAGGGGAGGTTGAGGAGGAGGAGTAGGAGGAGGGGGAGGGAGGATGTGTAGGAGGTTGAGGAGGGGTGAGGAGGAGGTTGAGGAGGGGGGAGGCGGAGGGGTGAGGAGGGGCAGTAGGTTGAGGAGGGGGAGGAGGAGGGGTGAGGATGAGGTTGAGGAGTGGTAAGGAGGGGTGAGGAGGAGGAGGTTGAGGAGGGGTGAGGAGGAGGAGTAGGATGAGAAGGAGGAGGAGGAGGAGGTTGAAGCAATAAATGGAATGTTGGGACTGACTAAAGGCTGTATCCATGGTGACAGAAGGTCATTCTCTCTCTGTCTCCATCCATCGCCGGCACCAATCAATCAATTATTGTCAGAGCAGGTCTGAACGGAACAGCTAAAAAAGAAAGAGCTCAATTTATATGAATCTTCTCTGGAGATTCCCCCAGTTTTATACACCGATGCACAGTTAATGGACACTAAAAGATGATTGGAATCTGTGTGGGTAGCTGGACAGGTAGGATGACTGACAGTAGGTGGTCACAGGTCAGGTGACTGAGAGGAATGGAGGAGAAGAATGAGGCAGGAATGTCTTTCACCATAAAGTGGCAATTCAATATAAAGCATGAATGAGTCGTTTTGGTTAAATTAAATAAAAATTACAAAATGTAAATGATCATAACCATTCGTCATAATCATGAGAATTGATAACACAAATAAATCGATCATTTATCAATTATTCAATCTGTAATCTCAATCAGTTTGATATCAGGATTTATCAATTCAGCTAATAATATTTACGTTTCATATTTCATCCTTCCAGGTTTGTCTTCATATCTAAGTGTAATTTCATTACATTTTAAACAGATATCAATGGCATAATTGTCCTGTGATGATCTGTAGGGCAGTGATCATTGACCATTTACTTAACACAGTAGGTTTGAAGCGTGCGCTCCAAGCCGCGTTCTGCGGTAACAATGATAAACAATAACTGATGGCCCGCTCTCCCGATCGCAACAGATAGTTCAGATGAAAGAGAACAGATTCGGTGGATTTACATTGAGTCGTGGTTTAACGGTTGTCCAAAGGAGTAGACCCAGGTGCAGCGTTGTAAGTGTTCATCTTGATATTTATTTTTATTCAGAACACTTCAACAAAATAAAAAACCTAAGTATGGTTCCCAATCAGAGACAACGATAGGCAGCTGCCTCTGATTGGAAACCATACCTGGCCAAAACTTATAAATATAAACCATAGAATGCCCACCCCACACCCTGACCTAACCACATAGAGAAATAAACCCTCTCTCTCAGGTCAGGGCGTGACACGTGGACGCACAGAATGTCTGGATTATGTCTATATTAGACGGAGTTGGGGAAGAGAGAGCAACGAGGTCGGGCGGTGGCAATTTCCTGCTTTTAATGACTTGAGATCTGTCGGACATTTCCACCGGAACTAATTAATATGAATTTGAAAACAAACCCAATTTTGATAAACTCCCATATCTATTGGGTGAAATATCACAGTGTTCCATCACAGCAGCAAGATTTGTGACCTGTTGCCACAAGAAAAGGGCAACCAGTGAAGAACAAACACCATTGTAAATACAACCCATATTTATGTTGATTTATTTCCCCTTTTGTACTTTCACTTTTTGCACATCGTTACAACACTGTGTATATATACATAATGTGACATTTGTAATGTGTTAATTATTTTGGAACTTCTGTGAGTGTAATGTTTACTGTTAATTTTTTATTGTTTATTTCACTTTTGTTAAATATCAATTTCACTTGCTTTGGCAATGTTAACATATGTTTACCATGCCAATAAAGCCCTTAAACTGAAATGAATTGAATTGAGAAAGAGAGAGAGAGAGAAATGTAAGAGAGAGAGAGAATGTACAGCTGAAGTCAGAAGTTTACATACACTTAGGTTGGAGTCATTAAAACTCGATTTTCAACCTCTCCACAAATTTCTTGTTAACAAACTATAGTTTTGGCAAGTCGGTTAGGACATCTACTTTCTGCATGACACAAGTAATTTTTCCAACAATTGTTTACAGACAGATTATTTCACTTATAACTCACTGTATCACAATTCCAGTGGGTCAGAAGTTTACATACACTAAGTTGACTGTGCCTAGCTTGGGAAATTCCAGAAAATTATGACATGGCTTTAGAAGCTTCTGATAGGCTAATTGACCTAATTTGAGTCAATTGGAGGTGTACCTGTGGATGTATTTCAAGGCCTACCTTCAAACTCAGTGCCTCTTAGCTTGACAACATGGGAAAATCAAAAGAAATCAGCCAAGACCTCAGAAAGAAAATTGTAGACCTCCACAAGTCTGGTTCATCCTTGGGAGCAATTTTCAAATGCCTGAAGGTACCACGTTCGTCTGTACAAACAGTACGCAAGTATAAACACCATGGGACCACACAGCCATCATACCGCTCAGGAAGAATACGCATTCTGTCTCCTAGAGATGAACGTACTTTGGTGCGAAAAGTGCAAATCAATCCCAGAACAACAGCAAAGGACCTTGTGAAGATGCTGAAGGAAACAGGTACAAAAGTATCTATATCCACAGTAAAACGAGTCCTATATCGACACAACCTGAAAGCCGCTCATCAAGGATGAAGCCACTGCTCCAAACCGCCATAACAAAGCCAGACTACGGTTTGCAACTGCACATGGGGACAAAGATCGTACTTTTTGGAGAAATGTTCTCTGATCTGATGTAACAAAAATAGAACTGTTTGGCCATAATGACCATCGTTATGTTTGGAGGAAAAAGGGGGAGGCTTGCAAGCCGAAGAACACCATCCCAACCGTGAAGCACAAGGGGGTGGCAGCATCATGTTGTGGGGGTGCTTTGCTGCAGGAGGGACTGGTGCACTTCCCAAAATAGATGGCATCATGAGGCAGGAAAATGATGTGGATATATTGAAGCAACATCTCAAGACATCAGTCAGGAAGTTAAAGCTTGGTCGCAAATGGGTCTTCCAAATGGACAATGACCCCAAGCATACTTCCAAAGTTGTGGCAAAATGGCTTAAGGACAACAAAGTCAAGGAGTTGGAGTGGCCATCACAAAGCCCTGACCTCAATCCTACAGAACATTTTTGGGCAGAACTGAAAAAGCGTGTGCGAGCAAGGAGGCCTACAAACCTGACTCAGTTACACCAGCTCTGTCAGGAGGAATGGGTCAAAATTCACCCAACTTTTTGTGGGAAGCTTGTGGAAGGCTACCCAAAACGCTTGACCCAAGTTAAACAATTAAAAGGCAATGCTACCAAATACTAATTGAATGTATGTAAACTTCTGACCCACTGGGAATGTGATAAAAGAAATAAAAGCTGAAATAAATCATTCTCTTTACTATTATTGTGACATTTCACATTCTTAAAATAAAGTGGTGATCCTAACTGACCTAAGACAGGGAATTTTTACTAGGATTAAATGTCAGGAATTGTGAAAAACTGAGTTTAAATGTATTTGGCTAAGGTGTACGTAAACTTCTGACTTCAACTGTAAATAGAGAGAGAGAGAGAGAGAGAGAGAGAGAGAGCGAGACAGAGACAGATAAGCAAGTGGAGCAAGATCACTCATGTTTTTCTCAGTACCCAGCAATACAAACACTGTGAAGAAGTGTGTGTGTCACTTTCTCCATAGTAGCTCAACATGATGGAAGGTTGCAGAGTGCAAACACAACACCTCCATATTTGATCTCTCTCTCTCGCTCTCTGAACATGCTCTAGAGTTTTTATCCCCTGGTAAACAAGCTGGTGGCTATTTACAGTACATATGCCTGGAGAGAGATCAGAGAGTAGAACTTTTGTTATACATTCTAGCCCTTTATAAAGGCATCGGAGCTCTTTCTTATATCAGTGCTATTCAATACATGTTCTAGAGTTTATATCCCTGTAATACAAAAATGTCATGACAAGAACAAGAACATCACTTGTTAATCTTTATGTTTGACCCAAAGAAACTTGAAGACTGGATGTAAATAAATCCAATTGTATTTGTCACATGCGCCGAATACAACAGACCTTAACCAACAATGCAGTTTTAAGAAAAATAAGTCTTAAGAAAGTACTTACTAAAATACACTGAAGTAAAAAAAAATAATAAGAAAAAATTGAAAAATAACAAATAATTATTAAGGAGCAACAATAATATAACAGTAGCGAGGCTTTATACAGGGAGTACCGGTACAGAGTCAAAGTTCGGGGGCACCGGTTAGTCGAGGTAATTGAGGTAATATGTACAGTACCAATCAAAAGTTTGGACACTTCTACTCATTCAACTGATTGGCTCAAACACATTAAGAAGGAAAGAAATTACACAAATTAACTTAACAAGTCACACCTGTTGATTGAAAATGCATTCCAGGTGACTACCTCATGAAGCTGGTTGAGAGAATGCCAAGCGTGTGCAAAGCTGTCATCAAGGCAAAGGGTGGCTACTTTGAAGAATCCCCAAAAAATTTAATATATTTTGATTTGTTTAACACTTTTTTGATTACTACATGATTTAATGTGTTATTACATAGTTTTCATGTCTTCACTATTATTCTATAATGTAGAAAATAGTAAAATAAAGAAAAACCCTTGAATAAGTAGGTGTGTCCAAACTTTTGACTGGTACTGTACATGTAGGTAAAGGGACTACACATGGATAATAAACAGAGAGTAGCAGCAACGTTAAAATGGGGGAGGGGGACGACAATGAAAAGGGTCTGGGTAGACATTTGATTAGCTGTTCAGGAGTTTTATGGCTTTGGGGGTAGAAGCTGTTATAAGAAGCCTTTTGGACCTAGACTTGGCGCTCCGGTACCTCTCGCCGTGCTGTAGCAGAGAGAACAGTCTAAGACTAGGGTCGCTTGGGTCTTCTGCAATATTTAGGGCGTTCCTCTGACACCGCCTGGTATAGAGCTCCTGGATGGCAGGAAGCTTGGCCCCGGTGATGTACTGGGCCGTACACACTACCCTCTGTAGTGCCTTTCCGTCGGAGGCCGAGCAGTTGCCTTACCAGGCGGTGATGCAACCGGTCAGGATGCTCTCAATGGTAAAGCTGTAGAACTTTTTGAGGATCTGAGGACCCATAACAAATCTTTTCAGTCTCCTGAGGGGGAATAGGATTTGTCATGCCCTCTTCACAACTGTCTTGGTATGCTTGGGCCATGTTAGTTTGTTGGTGATGTGGACACCAAGGAACTTGAAGTTCTCAACCTGCTCCACTGCAGCCCTGTCGATGAGAATGGGGGCGTGCTCGGTCCTCCTTTTCCTGTATTCCACAATCATCTCCTTTGTCTTGATCACGTTGAGGGAGAGGTTGTTATTCTGGCACCACACTGCCATTTCTGTGACCTCCTCCCTATAGGCTGTCTCATTGTTGGTGATCTGTTGTTTCGTCGGAAAACTTAATGATTTTGTTGGAGTCATGCTTGGCCATGCAGTTATGGGTGAACAGGGAGTACAGGAGGGGACTAAGCACGCACCCCTGAGGAGCCCCCGTGTTGAGGGTCAGTGAAGCAGATGTGTTGTTACCTACCCTTAACACCTGGGGGCGGCCCGTCAGGAAGTCCAGGATCCAGTTGCAGAAGGAGGTGTTTAGTCCCAGGGTCCTTAGCTTAGTGATGAGCTTTGAGGACACTGTGGTGTTGAACACTGAGCTGTAGTCAATGTATAGTATTCTTACGTTGGTGTTCCCTTTGTCCAGGTGGGAAGGGCAGTGGGGAGTGCAATAGAGATTGCATTATCTGTGGATCTGTTAGGGCGGTATGCAAATTGGAATAGGTCTAGGGTTTCTGGGATAATGGTGTTGATGTGAGCCATGACCAGCCTTTCAAAAGCACTTCATGGCTACAGACATGAGTACTACAAGTCGGTAGTCATTTAGGCAGGTTTCCTTGGTGTTCTTTGGCACTGGGTCTATGGTGGTCTGTTTGAAACATGTTGGTATTACAGACTCGGTCAGGGACAGGTTGAAAATGTCAGTGAAGACACTTGCCAGTTGGTCAGCGCATGCTCTGAGTACACGTCCTGGTAATCCGCCTGGCCCTGCGGCCTTGTGAACATTGACCTGTTTGTAGGTCTTACTCAAGTCGGCTACAGAGAGCATGATCACACATTCATCTGGAACAGCTGATGTTCTCATGCATGTTTCAGTGTTACTTGCCTCGAATCGAGCATAGAAGTTGTTTAGCTCATCTGGTAGTCTCCTGTCACTGGGAAGCTCGTGGCTGTGCTTCCCTTTGTAGTCCGTAATAGTTTGCAAGCCCTACCACATCCGACGAGCGTCAGAGACGGTGTAGTACGATTCAATCTTAGTCCTGTATTGATGCTTTGCCTGTTTGATGTTTCGTCGGAGGGCATACTGGGATTTCATACAAGTGTCTGGGTTAGAGTCCTGCTCCTTGAAGTGGCAGTTCTACCCTTTAGCTTAGTGCGGATGTTGCCTGTAATCTATGGCTTCTGGTTGGGGTACGTATGGTCACTGTGGGGACGACGTCATCAATGCACTTTTTGATGAAGCCAGTTACTGATGTGGTGTACTCCTCAATGCCATCAGAAGAATCAGTCTGTGCTAGCAAAACAGTCCTGTAGCTTAGCATCTGCGTCATCTGACCACTTCCTTATTGAGCGAGTCACCTGTACTTCCTGCTTGTAAGCATCAGAATGATAGAGTTATGGTCAGATTTGCCAAATAGAGAGCATGGGAGAGCTTTGTGTGTGGAGTAGAGGTGGTCTAGAGTTTTGTTTTCCCTCTGGTTGCACATGTAACATGCTTTTAGTGGTGTAATACTCTACAACATATCTGGTGATGACAAGGTGGCCTGCTGTGCTGGAACGGAGTGCACGTGTGGGTTGGTAGGAGAGAAGAAGGTCAGAAGTAAAGTGGGGCAAGGTGGTGAAGGTCTTTGTAGGTCAGAAGGAGGATCTTGTAATCAATTCGTTGGAAGGATTTCGTGTCGGTGAGGAGTCAGCCTGCAGAGTTTTGAACCATTTGGAGCTTATTGAGGGACCTTCAGTTGAAGACAGAGAGTAGTGAGTTGCAGTAGTCAAGACAGTAAGGGTTAAATACATGTATGAGAAAGGATTTGACTTTGGCAATGTTGCAGAGGTGGAAGAATGAGGATTTGACAGTCTGTCTTAGGTAGTGGGCAAAGGTTGAGGGAAGGAGTCCAGGATGACGCCAAGGTTATGAGCATTGAGAGAGGGAGAGACAGTGGTGTCGTCATTGGCGAGGGTGAGGTTGTAGAGAGAGTATGTAGATGAGGAAGAGTAAGGGACCCAGAACAGAGCCCTGGGGGACAACCCTGTATAACTGCAGCAGAGTCTGAGGATCTGACCAAGAGGGAGGATGTAGATGAGGAAGAGTAAGGGACCCAGAACAGAGCCCTGGGGGACAACCCTGTATAACTGCAGCAGAGTCTAAGGATCTGACCAAGAGGGAGTATGTAGTGGGGCCGGTTTGTGAGGTATGATTGTAGCCAGGAGAGAGAGGTGCCCTCAACACCAAGGCCCCCAAGCCTGGTGAGGCGGATCTGATGGCTCACTGTCAAAAGCAGCACTCAGGTCAAGGACAATCAGGTAGTTGAGGGCACCAGCATCAGCAGAGGTGAGGAGGTCATTGATAACTTTGAGGAATGCAGTTTCAGTACTTTGGAGGTTTGCGGATATGCCTCTAGTGGTGTGGGGTCTGTGCTTTGGCAAAGTGGGTGGGGTTTGCCCAAACCTGCCTTGTTTGCCCTGTCCGGGGTATCATCGGACGGGGCCACAGTGGCTCACGATCCCTCCTGTGGCAGCCTCCAGTATCTATGCAATAGTCTATGTGTCAGGGGGTTAGGGTCAGTCTGTTATATCTGGAGTACTTCTCCTGTCTTATCCAGTGTCCTGTGTGAATTTAAGCATGCTTCCTCTAATTCTCTCTTTGTCCTTCTCTCTCCCCTCCAGAAGGACCTGAGCCCCAGGACCATGTCTCAGGACTATCTGGCTTGATGACTCCTTGCTGTGCCCAGTCTACCTGCTCATACTGCTGCACCAGTTTCAACTGTTCTGCCTGCAGCTATGGAACCCTGACCTGTTCACCAGACATGCTACCTTGTCCCAGACCTGCTGTTTTGGACTCTCTCTCTACCGCACCTGCTCTGAATGCTTTGCTATGAAAAGCCAACTGACATTTACTCCTGAGGTGCAACCACTGTGATTATTATTATTTGACCTGCTGGTCATCTATGACCGTTTGAACATCTTGGCCATGTTCTGTTATAATCTCCACCCGGCACAGCCAGAAGAGAACTGGCCACCCCTCAGAGCCTGGTTCCTCTCTAGGTTTTTTCCTAGTTTCCTGCCTTTCTAGGGAGTTTTTCACTGTGCTTCTACATTTACATTTTAGTCATTTAGCAGACACTCTTATCCAGAGTGTCTTTTTTTCCGAACCCACAACCCTGGCATTGCAAACACCATGCTCTACCAACTGAGCCACACGGGACCATTGCTTTCTGTTTGGGGTTTTTAGGCTGGGTTTCTGTATACCACTTTGTGACATCGGCTGATGTAAAAAGGGCTTTATAAATACATTTGATTGATTGATTTGATATAAGTGGAAAGCTTAGCGACCACCATGATTTGTCAGACGGCAATCAGCATGATTTGTCAGACGGCAGCACTCAAATCAGCATGGGGATGTCATACTAGTACCCAATCAGCATTGGAGGGGGTTCAGACCCTTAATCAGTCTTTTGTCCCGTTCTGTCCTGTTTGTCTGGCTGTAGTGTATTGAGTTAACGAGGCTCTCTTCACATGATTTAGTCCAGGACTTTCTAGTGGCCATTTTAATGACTTTGTGTTCAAGATTATTTTTGTCTTTTCTTTTTTTTTTTTTTTCTCCTCACTTTCTTAATATGAATGATGTCACAATCTTGTTTAAAGGGGGGAGGGCGAAGAACCAAAGGGAAGCAAAGCTTTGAGTAAGTAGTTCCTCTGGAATTAGGGAGGGTTGGGGCGAAGCACCAAATGGAAGCAAAGCTTTGAGTAAGTAGTTCCTCTGGAATTAGGGAGGGTTGGGGCGAAGCACCAAATGGAAGCAAAGCTTTGAGTAAGTAGTTCCTCTGGAATTAAAATCTTCACACAGTGTTTCCAGTCCTGGGTGTTATTGTTTAGCTTGGTGCTCTACTCTCTCTTCTCTCTCCCAGCACAGGTTGGGAAAGGCTTGGAGATGACAGATGAATTGGTGCGATGCCTGATTCCCTTCTAAAACAAGTGTGTCTGACTATTCACCTGTTTCTGGTTTTATACAGGGAGGGTGTATTCTGCCTGTTCAAGTGGACTGTAAACTGACACCGTGAGATCACTGTAGTATCTCTACGAGACTGAAGTGGACTGATAACTGACCCTGTGAGATTGGTGTCTAGGATCCTGAAGTGGACTGTTAACTGACCCTGTGAGATTGGTGTCTAGGAGACTGAAGTGGACTGTTAACTGACACTGTGAGATTTGTTAAGTGGACTATAATTGAGGTGTTAAGACTGAAGTGACTGTAAGACCCTGTGAGATTGGTGTCTAGGAGACTGAAGTGGACTGTTAACTGACACTGTGAGATTGGTGTCTAGGAGACTGAAGTGGACTGATAACTGACCCTGTGAGATTGGTGTCTAGGAGACTGAAGTGGACTGTTAACTGACCCTGTGAGATTGGTGTCTAGGAGACTGAAGTGGACTGTTAATGACATGTAATTTGTTGGAGACTGAAGTGGACTTAAGACACTGTGGTTGGTGTCTAGGAGACTGAAGTGGACTGATAACTGACCCTGTGAGATTGGTGTCTAGGAGACTGAAGTGGACTGTAAACTGACAGCCAACAATCTTCAATACTGTCATTCTGTATCAACTCTCCTCATATCACAGCCTTTTTCTATGTACTAGCTTGAAAACAGCTACACTTGGAGGTTACCTTTTCCATCACAACTCCATGCATGTCACACTGAAAGAGAGTTTTTTTTTTTTAAGGTTGGACTATTAAAGTAAGACGTTAAAACGGTGAGACTGTGAAAGTGTGAATGATTTGAGATAAATCAGATTTGGGACTGTTCTCAACACGTAACATTCTCCCGGTCCATCTTCCTGACATTCAGCGCTTCAGTACCTCTCCTAGCCTTTACACCAGCGTGCACTGTATCATAATGGACCAATCACAGCCTGGTCCCTCTCTGGCGGTGAAGGGTCCTGTTGTAATGATGCAGGTTTCCTGACCTTCTGACATCTTCTTGGGGTTATTTTAGTAGGCCGTGGTGTGAGAGGACTGTTACCCTGCATCTCTCTTCAGAAAGCCTGATAAAAACAGGTCTGGGGTCAGTCAGTCAGAGCTATCCTGGTGGTCCTGGTGCTAAGATCAGTCAGTCAGAGCTAGCCTGGTGGTCCTGGTGCTAAGATCAGTCAGTCAGAGCTAGCCTGGTGGTCCTGGTGCTAAGATCAGTCAGTCAGAGCTAGCCTGGTGGTCCTGGTGCTAAGAACAGGCCTGGGGCCAGTCAGTCAGAGCTAGCCTGGTGGTCCTGGTGCTAAGAACAGGTCTGGGGTCAGTCAGTCAGAGCTAGCCTGGTGGTCCTGGTGCTAAGAACAGGTCTGGGGTCAGTCAGTCAGAGCTAGCCTGGTGGTCCTGGTGCTAAAAACAGGCCTGGGGTCAGTCAGTCAGAGCTAGCCTGGTGGTCCTGGTGCTAAGAACAGGTCTGGGGTCAGTCAGTCAGAGCTAGCCTGGTGGTCCTGGTGCTAAGAACAGGTCTGGCGTCAGTCAGTCAGAGCTAGCCTGGTGGTCCTGGTGCTAAGAACAGGCCTGGGGCCAGTCAGTCAGAGCTAGCTTGGTGGTCCTGGTGCTAAGAACAGGCCTGGGGCCAGTCAAACAGAGCTAGCTTGGTGGTCCTGGTGCTAAGAACAGCACTGGGGCCAGTCAAACAGAGCTAGCTTGGTATGCCTCTTACAACCTCCATAGTAGTTGTCTCTATACAGCCCAAACAGATGTGGGACCACCAGTCTAAGTCAGAGCCAGTGGAAGCTTCATTTCTTCATCCCTTCATCTCCTAGCAGCTCTGGTATCTCTGGCACTAAGAGCCTTTTTGGCTTCTGACAGACTTACTGACAGACACAGTGGAAGGCTGGAGGGGAGGGGGGTGATTCTCTAGGCTGGAGGACGGCCATCTCTCTCTAAACCCGCTCACTTCAACTCAGAGGTCCTGCTTAGGGGGGAGTACAGGGAATGGGGAATGTGGCTGGTTTTCTACTCTCCGCATGCGGATGTCACATGGAAGCCTGTTACAGTTTGAGCTGTCGGCCACGCTGGAGCTCGGGAGAGAAGGATTAGTATTGAGTGGTGCTGATCATTCTGTCATTGTTCAGGGCTTTTATGCAGTGTGTTACG